>NC_134577.1:55599103-55811603 GCF_050947875.1 Dermacentor variabilis
GCCATTTTGCACTGCAAACATGGCAACATTGATGGTATCGATTTCTTTTTCCAAACTTCTAAAAAAAAAAAGTGAGCAGGTAATAGATTTCACTACAAAATCAAATTTGTCAGCAACTCAATTGGTTTTCGTCTTAAAGTGCCATTTTGTCACGCCAACGAAACTAAACCAAGTTCTTTTATCTTTTTGCTTGCGTCTAGTACAAATATAAAAGGGAAAAATATTTTCACTTCCTGTCCATTTAGCGTCGTTCCGATTACCCCCGGTTACATTGCTAACGATCTAATAGGTTATATGCATTCGTGATCTGACATGGCAGAGAACGAGACGATGTGCATAAATTAACAAATGTACAGCTATAAAATGGGCTCACGTCGGTGAGAAAGGCATTCTCCCTGCGGTGTACATAAATGAGGTGATGATGACTAGGCACTTCAGTTCCGGAAAACAGGGTATAACAAAATAAAAAAAGCAACAGCTACACAACGCAAGAAAAAAAAAGCTCTGACACATTACTTCTATGGCACTGCTACGTGTTCAATTTTTCGATTCCTTAATTTATACAGCAAAATTCTCATTCGTGCTCATACCCGAGACAGCAGTTTCCATGACCTCATATATAGAAGCGTGCAATATTCCAGTAGCAGCGAACTGTTTTGCAGATGGCAAATATATTTCATTAGAGAGGACTCTGTTTTATTTGTTCTTGTTTGGGTGCAGTAGGCTGAGATGACAATTCGTGCCAGCAGCCGCCGGTCTACCTACTTGCCGAGCAACAACGTGGCGTACAAACGGCAATGTATATATATATATATTTTGAGGGCTGTCTTCCAAAAGCTGTCGTAATGCCGCAAGTAATACGTTTATGTATAAAAGCACGTGCACACTGAGAAATGGAAATCAGATGGCTGCACAAGTCAAGGTACTTCAGGGAGCAGAATGCTAAACAAGAAACAGCGACGCCGATATGGGCAGCTGAAAAAAAGCTCCGTGTGTTGAATTTTATAAATTCTGGCTTTAAACGCGTTTTGAACGTGCAATATTGAGAGAAAGAAATAGCTTTTTTTGAACTACACGCAGCAGAAGTTCGACAAGATGTTGGGAATTTTCTATCACCGAGAAAGTGACAATTAAAACAAGTACTCGCGAGATTTGAAGTTTTTTCTACACGTTATTGCATTTCTGCAGCACGGCTTCTATCTATACCACAGCGACGAAAGGTAAACTAAAAAGAAACAAGTCGTAGTTTTGCTCGAAAAACGAAGCATCGATTGAAGACAGCAAACTAGTAGACAGCTATGCGAAGTAAGGATAGTAGTTTCATCAGCCGTTCAAACTTGTAGACATTCGCTTACTCACTAATTTAGAGAGCATTGTGCCACGTGAGCACAAGCAAACATGAAAACATCTCACTCGATGACCGCGCACACTCGCTGTCAAAACGCCGGAGAGAGCAAGCGCGGCAGCAACAGCGAGCGAAGTGAACTTCGTGCTGCCTCTCGCTTCAACGCGAACTCAGCGGCGAGAACTGAGCGCACGCCAAGCTTTTAGCCCTCGGTGCGCCCAGACTCTGTGCTGATCGCAGATCGATTTCAAGATAGGGCGGCCGCGCGGCCATTGGAGTAGACAGGAGAAATGCGCCTGGAATGCCCATATAGTTGCTCTCGCGATAAAACAGCACTGTCGGCTTCTCACGCTCACGCTGTCACCGATTTGGACAAGTTTGGGCGATTGTAAGTCATGTTCATGGCACAATGAAATAAATCAAACTAGCATTAGTGGTTGCCTACCCCATTTTGATTCAATAAAAGCTAAGAACCTTAGATGTATCAGGGTATTTATTTTGTTGGCACTGGCGAAAAGTTGTTATAGTACATACATGCAACAATGCACAGGTGTGTCTCATTGCCACAGAACGAGTGAAATGCATCCGGAGCGCTTCTATGGTTGTGCGATTCCATCTGACAGTAGACAGCCAATTGTCCAGAGGCAGCCATGATATCGACTTTATGTAGCGTTTTAAAAGTTTCTTTTACTCGGCGGGTTTTCTGACCGTGGGACATGCGGCATGGCTGTTCGCTTGCCAAGTAAACCAATCAATCACAGTGGAGCACGCGAACGGCGCGCGCCGCTGGGTTTCTTGCATCACCACCAGATGACGCTCGCCTGTGCGCATCTGAAGCAGCGATGGCGCCGGCCGAATGGGGGAAAAAGAAAAAGGAAAGAATCAGAAAGCTCGCCTTCACGCATCTGCGACTGCACGAGGTAATGAGTGAGTAAACGCTATTTTAGGATAAAATGAATTCGAATTCCGTCACGTACGTATGCGCATGATTCCTCTGAAATCGCGATGCATTCAAGGCATCTGTCGTGCTCGTTAGTAGGCAACAACTTCGCTTAACAAAAGGATTGTGTGTGTGTGTGTGTGTGTGTGTGTGTGTGTTGTGCGCGTGCGCGTGTGTGTGCGTGTGTGTGTGTGTGTGTGTGTTGTGTGTGTGTGTGTGTGTGTGTGTGTGCGTGTGCGTGTGTGTGTGTGTTGTGCGCGTGTGTGTGTGTGTTGTGCGCGTGCGCGTGCGCGTGTGTGTGTGTGTTGTGCGCGTGCGCGTGTGTGTGTGTGTTGTGCGCGTGCGCGTGTGTGTGTGTGTTGTGCGCGTGCGCGTGTGTGTGTGTGTTGTGCGCGTGCGCGTGTGTGTGTGTGTTGTGCGCGTGCGCGTGTGTGTGTGTGTTGTGCGCGTGCGCGTGCGCGTGCGCGTGTGTGTTGTGCGCGTGCGCGTGTGTGTTGTGCGCGTGCGCGTGTGTGTTGTGCGCGTGTGCGTGCGCGTGTGCGTGTGTGTTGTGCGCGTGTGTACACGTGCTTTCACCCTTCATGCATATTTAGGTTCCAATTCGTTGGATCTGCTGCATTTCTTTTTTTAAGTCTGACTTTCGGAGACACATAGATGAGAGCGTTGGGATGAAAGCGTGTATGAAGGCTATCCCACGGGACGTCATCGTTCACTAGCGTCGACAAAAGTGCGCTAATGCGATCTCGGATAGGGGACGACGCTAAATAGCGGAGGAATACCTTGAATGGCTCACACAAATTCATAGACGTCTACAGCAGAGAGCGAACCAACTACGGCCAACCTGTGCCTTTGAACCTGACCCCTATCGCGGAAAGTCGTCGGTAACAACAACCGCGGTGCTCTACAATACCGCGTCCGTGAAATGTCAGTTTTGCGAGAAGAAGCACGCAACGTCCGAATGCGGCTCTTCGATGGACGCCGCCGAGGAGAGACATGGACTGACAGTAAGCGGTTGGTGCTCCGGGTTCACTACAAATGGACACTGAGCGAAAGATGTAAGCTTAGTTGTCGCAGGGTTTGGGTACGGGCTAGTTGGACTCTTGGTGCCTGTCTATGTACGCGTGGTCAGTGATGTTTGAAACATTAGTTGTGGCCACTGCTTGCTTAGACATGCCTCTTCTATGTGCAGTAAGACCGGCGATCAGACTGTCTCGCGCATATATCACCATAAGCTCTCAGTGGTGCATCAGTGCAAGCGCCAGAACTTGACAAAAATAGTTGCCGTCATGTTACAATACACATTCAGAGGATGGCTCAAGTGATTGCTGCTACCTCACGGGTATTATGGACAGAGGCAGTCAACGCACGTTTATTACGGAAACTTAACCTACCGGTTATCGGAAAGGCAGCCGTAAGCATAAATGTTTTTGACACTCGAAGATCGGGCTTCGCTACACGAAGACGGCTGGTTGAAATAACTATTCAAAGACAATTTGAGGATAGGTTACACAATTTCCAGACCATTGGCATTTGCCGCGTCTGCGACAACTTAGTGGAGGTTACAGAATATAATGGCTTTGCAAAGTTCGTGGATAAGCGCTGCCGGATCCTGGCTGGTGCCGTTACGTTTCCTGGTGTATCTCAATAGCGAGGAATTAGGTTGCTGCTCGAACCAGACCAAATGTGCATGCTATGGAAAATGTAGGTCTTTAGCGACAAGGACAGAAGAGAGCTCATAGCGATGAACACATCATTTGGCTGGACTCTGCGAGGACTCACCAGCATGCTGTTTCACACTCTCCAAAAGCGCTCTTTTATAGTAAAACAGACCATAATGCAATTAGAGCATGATTCTTCGTACAATGCATGAAATCGCAAAATAAAAACAATATTTACTTTCCATGATTTCATTTAGCCGCACTATGGTTATTTGATTTAGTGCTTATGTTTGTTCGTAGTTCCCATGTACAACTTGCCAATAGAAGCAAGTATGTTTTACCTCCGAGAGAGCCCAGCGAATGCTCTGAACAAGAAGAAAGTCTGATGCATAAAAGTGATAAATAATTTTCTAAACAACCGTCAGAAAAATTATTAGGTAATTATTACATAAGCCGCTCCAGTGCATAAAATTCCTGTTCCCGAATTCACAAACTTCATTAACTACAATTTAGAGCAACCTGTTCGCGCAACTAAGATGTGTGAACCAGGTAGTCCGTACTAGCGCAGATGAAATCGAAGTGTTTATAGAAACGTTAATCCTGATGTCAATTTTTCAAATTTAAAACAAGAGGTTGTGCTATGCTGAAGCGATAAGTTATAAGCCCACCTTTCTTGAAGCGGCCAGAAGACTTCTGTCCTCTTGAAATTCACTCGTATGCGTTAGCCTTTTTGTCTTTAAGATAAACCTCAAGAACAAAGTATCACAAAGTGCAGTTTCTTTGTCTTCAACTAAAATTGATGACATATTTGCGCGTTGTAGTACGTGTACAATATACTTCTTTCTCCGCAATACAAATAGACCATTGGAAAAACATTTGCCGCCAAGTCTGTTGATTTTCACGCTGCTCACTTCTCTGGGAATGTTAACATATGTGAATAAAAAGCTGGTCAGTAAAGGCTTTTATGAATCTTGCAAAAACGCAACAGCCATATACATGTACAGCTCCGAGTAATTTTAGCTTTCTTAAAAAACGCTATTCCCATTAGCCGGTGCCATCTTTCATGAAATGTACGAACGTCTTGGCTGAAAGAGGCACTCTTATTCAAGAGTTGTCTTAGAGGCGCGTTGTTCAAGTCAGAAACTAAACTTGATTCCTCTTCCTGTGATATGTCACTCGTATGCATATGCTTCAAGCCATCCGCGTCGCTCACCGCACAAATCTTCGTTGTGCTCTTTCGTATTGCATGCTTTAGAAGGAGAGCTATCGAGGGAGGACGACTAAAATTCAGTTTTCGCACGGTGCCATGAATTAAAGCTACAGAGCCATTCACACTTCTGCATTTTTAGAAGTTCTCGCACAGATCCTCCCAAAATGGTCCGATTCGTTTCCCAGTTTGATCTCTTCCATAAGAAAGACGGAAAGTTTCTCGCGGCTCTGCTCAAACTAATGATTAGCGTATTACGGCGACAGGCGATAATGCTGTTCATGGCAGAACCTTGGCGCTGCTTAGCCCTAATGACGGCTAAGAAAAGACGGAACTTTAGCACTCACGATGAGTTTCGGCAATTTACGACGTGTAGACGTCTTTCAGACAACTGAAAGTTGTTCTGTCAGTAAATGTACAAGGAGAGGCGAGGACACTCATAGGCGCTCGTGTGAACACGTGTTTGAGATTTACTTATATCGGTCACGCCATAAGGACGCTAAGTCTCCGAGTTTTCTGGGATTGAGGAAGTTGCCCGCGCAAGCAGGCACGTTCTCTTCACTTGGCGCTTTCAACTTTCATTCTTAAGGTCACGTTTTCGCCGCAGGAGGAATGGCGTAAGTTTAGATGAAAAATTAAAAGACAACTACGCGCATGGTAAGGCGACGTGGTAAAGTAAGCCTTCTTAATTCACGTGAAGGTGGTCTTTCAAGTGCTTCAAATTATGTAGTTGAGGAAAAGGTCTCCGCGGACGTGCATTAGGAAGGCATCAATGGGTTAACTTACAGGCTATTATCGCTGAAATGTCAGTTGTTTGACTATAAAAAAAAGAACAGTAGCGGAACAGCTCTCCAGTGAAATTTTTTTTTCTTTGGAAAGCGTTACCTGAATTTACTTGTGCGTTTACAAAAGTCGCAAATTTCATCCGTTTTGAGCGTTAACTAAGTGCGTAGCACAAACGAAAGGCGCAACGGAGGAAATCAGCGCTTGCTAAAGAAAGCAGCTTTCTTTGTAGGTAAATATTTTAAACCTCGAAATAAAAGCGAATGTTTACTGAACACTTCTACATTGATGAGTACCACAATACATACTATTCAAGGGTGTGACAGTCTGCGCAAGCGCTGTGCGTGCGTGAGTCACTGCGACAGCACCAAGTAGAAAATCGCGGATCTTCCGCGTCAGCATAATTATGTGCGCTGTGAAGCGGGAGTCATCAAACAAAGACTTTTGTTCTATCGCTCATGCGCTCCACACGATAAAGTACGCCTAACCATATATCTCATTAGCAACATCCCGGTTTTCGGGGATTGAAGCATACGTGCTAACAGTAAAGTCAGCAACGCTGCGTGTAATTCTCAGATAAGTAGCCCCCCACTAGAATTCGTATTAGAAATTCAGCTCTTCAGGATGTAATACTAAGCAACATCTCAGAACACTACGCAGAGCTTGTCTCTTGACAGGGATCGGTGATTGTCAAATATGGGAGTTACGAACACAGGAAAGTACTCACAGGCAGACGATCTCTTTTGGCTTGTAGTAAATTAAACAAGCGCGCTGTTCATTAGCCGCATTCAAACATAAGTCGCCTACAGGCAAGTATATTTTCCTTAATTATTAAAGCATACAATACCCGCTTTCTGGTTAATAGACGGTGGTAGAGAGACGAAACCAGTCAATTGACATTCGCGTGTTGAGCTTCGCTCCTAATGAAGTCACTTGGTGCTCACATAATACGTATAGGTGCTAGGACACTTCACACGCCCCTTCGTGAAGCGAACGTTACCCATGTTTTTTTCATCTTGATTTAAAACGAGAACGCGCTGTATCGGTAAGCGAGTGTTTGTCATTCACGCATATTAATTGGCAGCGCTGAAGCGCGTCTAAGCTCTATCGACGACTGGGCATCAGTTTCATAATGCTCGGCTCTTTGAAGTTGAGGCATTCGAAAAACAAACAGCGTTCCAATCATTGCACGATAGGTAGTCATGTAATCAAGCTCGAAGTGGAATAATAAATCATCGTCGGCACGGTGAATCAAAAGAAAGAACGAAGATGTTTCCTCACTGTCAATCGCTCCCTACCAACTTGACCAAATGAATTAAAACAAATGATGCTTGCCGTTGAAGTTAACGTAGCCGGACAAGCAAACTTCCCATGGAGGAGTCAAAACTTTAGGATTTCCGTAGGCCCACTGCGACGGTCACGGTCTATTCACGTTAGAAGAGAATGAAAGTGTTCCTTTCCTACATTTCTTTTCGTGTTGTTGTTAGTGGTGGTGGCCATGTACTCTGGAACTTATTCTAAGGTAATACGCCGCCAATTTCGGAAACGAATCGGGACAAGAAGGACCATACCCGCCGTGGTTGCTCAGTGGCTATTGTGTTGGGCTGCTGAGCACGAGGTCGCAAGATCTAATCCCGGCCGCGGCGGTCGCATTGCGATGGGGGCGAAATGCGAAAACACCCGTGAACTTAGATTTGGGTGCACGGTAAAGAACCCCAGGTGGTCTAAATTTCCGGAGTCCTCGCCTACGGCGTGCCTCATAATCAGATCGTGGTTTTGGCACGTAAAACCCCTTAATTTTGAAAAAGAAGGACCATACTGTCGTCACGCAGAATCATCCAACGACTCCTAGCACCGAGCTTAGCGATACGCCTACTCGGACAGAGCAACGCGTCCCCCGCACCATCCCCGCGGGGACTGTTACGGACATCGTACGTCAAACGAGTGGCGTCGCCAGCGACGACGATTTGCCAAGCTAGTGCTTCCGGGAGCTGAAGAAACGAAGCCCAGTTGCTTTCTTCTTTTGTCACTCGGTACGACGGCAATCGCTGGAAAACAACAGCCTGCTCGCGCGCCCATTTTAGGTCTCGACGCGGATTGTTCCGACTGAGCAATATATTTTTATATGGTTGTCATCGCTGGTGTTGCCGTTGCATCATATTGAGATCCGTACATCAACTAGCCTTTGTTTAGTGGCCCGACAAGTACGAGAATGCGTGGTTGGGAAGTGCACGCAAAGACAATAAAAAGAGGCAACACGTACGGCAGAGCAGCATGCTGTGCTCGTTTCTCCTATTTTCATCCAGTCGTTTCATTCTGTTTCCAAGGGTTTCGTTGTGTGAGACCGGCAGTGTGAGACCGAAATGACAGGCGTTTTCATTTGCTCACGCGGTGGGCATGAATTAACCAAGTCATGCGGATGATCGCTTTTTTGTCCTTGATTTCTTTACGAACATTTGCTGACTGAAATGTAACGTTATTTTTATGTATTCTTATTTTTACTATTAATGGTATTATATCTACTACTACTACTCCTTTCAACAATGAATGAGAAAAGGAATGAATGAATGGGTGCTTCGGAAGCCACTTCCGAGGATCACGTCCTTGAAACTGTTTCAATAATCCCCGCATGGACACACCTTTCTGATTTGACTAAACTAATTTAACCCTATGTGCATTGTTAACTTTTCAGAATTTGTTAGTCGTCGCTAATAGATATAAATCGAGGAGGCTTTAAATAAACATCTTTTCAGTGCCGGTAGCATGTGTATCTTGTGCACCACTGCGTATTAAATAGAAATTGCTAGTTAAGTGAACGAAAAAGCCCCGTGACACAGAGGAAACAGGTGCCAAAACAATCTTTTCTGAACACACACCGCAATAATATTCCTGCGTAAAATTAATATCCGGCTATAATTCTTTCTTTGCAGCTGTACCCTCCCTATGCGAAAAATAATGAAAGGCTCTAGGAAACATTTCTACAAGAATAATAGGTGGGGAATTAACTTTTTATACGCTTTATATTTACAGCGCCATTTGCCACCAGTTGAAATTACATTTTCAAAATTATTGTACATGACTTCTTAGTTAGACAAACAGAAAAAATACATACAATCACAAAGCACATTTTGGTTTATGCTGAAGGCTACTGCATTTAGGCGGGAATTTCTTTATTTGAAAAAGAAATATCCATCTATAGTCGGTGCATAACTAGTGCGAAATAAGAAGCGCACATAGTCTCGCTTTTTTTTTTTACGTAGCATTTACCACACTGTAAAATTTCTCACTGAGTGGCCTTACTTGTCGTTGAGAATAAGCGCCAGCGCGCTTTTCCTAATTCGATTGTGCCCGTTCAACTGGCCTTCTTCAGCGAATGCTTAGCATTGTGACTAGACGACTCGGTACAGGAAACCAGGCCCACAATATCGCTAGTGGGAAACGCTTTTCCGCGTGCGTCGAAATTATATGGCTGCATCGAATGAGCCCAATGATATGCAAATGCGGCCAACAGAGTTCGACTTTTGTTACCTCGTTTGCTATTCTTTCTTTTTCTTTTTTTCTGTTGCGTTAGATTCGACGTCGGTTTGTACAGGAAAGTCTCCTTGGCACTGGTGTGATTACGTTAAGCTCACTTGATTACTTTTACCGCGCGGCATGAGGCCGAAGAAAACAGTAACGACGCACTCAGCATGCTTCTCATTACCCATAACGCGCGCCTTCAACAAGGGTTCATCAGGTAAAACGTAATAGGCGCCGCTCCTGGCTCCAACTGCGACTATTCCACTCCTACCGGGCTCTTGCGTTGTTAGCTATTGAACGGCGTCGTTCTGCCTATTACGACACAACACCTCGTTCTGCGAGAAGCGCCTTCTTTCTGTCGTCGTGGCGGCGCGCCTAAAGCGGAGCCGGCGCATCCCTTCCCCAACTTTCGTGCGGTTCCTGCCCAGAGCGGCCGTAATTTGTACCGCGTAACGCCCAAAATTCGGCCGGCAACCGCAGTGCGCACGGCCGGTAACTGCGAACAAAGCTACTTTCGTTCGACGGTAGCCGGGTTCGTTAGGCAGGCGCGTGCTTTTTCGGCAAACGAGCCCCCGGTTAAGAAGTGTGTTGATTCCGTATGTACTCCGCAGGCACCTCGTTACGATTACATCAGCAGCACACGCTGGTGAGGCTACGCAGGCTGTGTTACGCACGCACGCACGCACGCACACTCGCGCACACGCACACACTCACACACTCACGCACACGCACGCACGCACGCCATAAGTCTGCCTCTCAAAACACGACAGCATACCATCTGCATTTTCGTGGCTTTTGCACAGACTTCACGCGCTGATTACATTCACCACACTGACAGTAGGTGCAGCGTAGAATGTGTATGCAAAGCAATAGAACATGAGACATATGCCTGCCATTGCTACGACGAAGACCGTTAGTTCCCCTTTCCCTTCCCCTAGTGCAGGGTAGCAAACCGGATGTTTTAAGTCTGGTAAACCTCCCTGCTTTCCTCTCATTTGCATCTCTCTCTTAGTAAAACAACTCCTGCATCTCAAAACTAATCCGGTGATCCCCCCACTACAGCCTGCCTCACAATCAAATCAGGGCTTCGGCACGTAAAACCACATAATTCAAATCAATCAGCGGTGTCTTCCTTCACGCGCTATGACTAATCCCGACGAACAGAACGTGTTATTTTGGGGCCGTGGCTAGACTAGCTGCAGATGCTCTTCTGTTCTTGTGGTTTTGTTGCCTAAGAATGGACAGGGCGTGACTACTCGAGGTCACGAGCTTCCCATAGATCAGACGCCCGCATCATGATCATTTGATTCAATGACATGGATATTCTTTTTCCTCTGCTTACACATCAAACCTCTGGCAAAGTGAGTGGAGGTAAGTCTCTTCAGGTTTAAACCTGAGTCTCAGTGAGGCATCCTATCGGCGTTCGCTGAACCCTATTGAGTTCACCAGCGTGTGGGTGGGGTAAAGGTGTTGCGGAAGTTCACCGATTCTAGCCCGTAACTTATGTGTTTAAAAACAAACAAATACGATTTATAACGTGTCGAACAGGCGTACATTATTTTTCCCCCCTTTCTGTCCCCACTAGCACGTATTGAAAAAAAAAAAAACTTCCGTTCCTACAGCGAGCCAACAGAAGACGCTAATTGTAATTTCATGATATGTAGGTCAGGCTCTCAAGGAAGGAGATACTTTCAACTTCTAGTTGAAGATGAAAGTGTGTTTTAGGGTCTAATTACGTGTATTTGTATGTGATTTAAGTGACTCGAGCCCTAAGCTAAATGTGTAATTCAGTAATGAGGCAGAGTAAGTTTTGTTAGCCTAGGTGAACTGTGTGATGGGTATCACGGTCGACGTCTGAATTAAATCCCTAACTGTGATTTCACCACAAAGCTCCTGAACTATATTAAAGCCCTGGTGTACAATTATGACGCTGGAGTGGACAAAACAAAAATTAAGTAAATAACGTGCAACCAGGTATCTATATACAAATACTTTCGTTGTGAACTGCATACTATTCCTATTGCACTCAGCAGTTGGACTGTCAAAGAATAATATTCACGACCAAAAAAGAAAAGAACGAGAGAAGACAATTCGCATTGGTGTCTCACGAATTTTGTAGAATATTGATGCGCCGCACGCGTACTGCGCGTTAAGAAAGACATACGCGAATACCTTAACAACAACAACGAGGAAAAAAGAATGTTGGTGCCAATTATTTCTTGCTGTAATAGGACTAAACAATTTTTGACATTGCCCCAATTTACTGCCTGTTTCTTTTTTCTTCGTCCGTCAAATGTCTTAAGCATGCGTCGGTGCAATATCTGCACAATTATCACGCACGGCTTAGTGCGTGCGCAATAAAAAAAAAAAAACTTGTTTTCCTCGCACAACGCATGTCTGAAGCACCTGCCCAACAAAGAAAGTCTCATTTGTTTGTTTGGTTGTTTGGGGGCGTGTTCGCGCAGTTGGGAACGTCGCGTCCGGACGCTGCGAGGATTCATTAGCAAGCGGACAGGTACGGAAACTCGGACCGGCTTAAGCAAAGAGCGAGTACTCCTCCTCTCTGCAGCGCGATCCGCACGAGTGCGGCGTCTGACAAATAATTCAAGATCGCGCGCGTTCTATATGGGCCTTTACACAAATACCCGGTGCCATCCTATTCAAACGGGCGTCGTCTGAGCACCTGTCACCCCAACTTACTCCGCGCCGACGGTTCTCGTGTCGTTAAAGGACGCGTCCGATTTCTGTCTGCTCCTCCTTGACCATTGCCGCGTGCTAATTAGGTAAGCCAATTAGTCGGGGAAAGAGGGAAGATGGCATTTCCTCAAAGAGGAGGTCGACTTTCCCTTTGCGAAATAAAAGCTATTTAAAGAAAGGTTCCAGGCAATAGCGCCTAGCGATATTTTATTTCTTTCTTAACTTCCATCCTAACTACCGCTTCCTCCGTCAGGATATGTATCATCAAGATGACTTGCTTACATCAAAGTACACCTCCACTCATGTAATAAACAAAAGAAGCAGAAACAGCTTAGACTCCTTCTTTTAGGGATAGATGAAGCAACGCAAGAAGCAGGCCTTATGGTGAACGTTCACAGTTGTCTTGCGGTGCGCGTTACAGGAAAGAAAGAAAGGAGTCAAAACCTACAAGACTTGATCGAAGGCGAATGAGCCTAAAGAAGCTGCTGAGAATCTGTGGTTGTGTCGCACGATAGGGCGCCCCTACACGAGTTGAACGTGGACCTTAGGGCAAATATCATGGTTCGCCCGTTTCCGCGGAATGTGCACCCCGTGCACAATGTAGGGAGGCGGGTCGCGAGAGCTAGGGCTTTGTTGCGAGAGGCAAAGGATCAGGAGGAGGAGTCTGCGTTTGTTGACGCCGCATGGATTAATGGTAAAAATGCTTTTTCAATGGTGGTGGTAGATGGCAAAGAGAGCGTTAGAAATGCCGCTTCCATTTATACCAAAGGGAGAGAGCAAATGATAAAGGAAAGATAGGGAGGTTAACCAGGACTGAGCCCGGTTGGCTACCCTACACTGGGGAAAGGGAAAAGGGGATGGAAAGATTAAAAGAAGAAAAGAAAGTCTACTGGGTATATCGTTCGGTCACTCAGTCCAGATCAGAGACGCTGATGAAATCCAGTAGCCTTCAAATATCGCAGCAGAGCTTTTGTGGCCTTTTGTAGCTGCTTGAAGAAGATCTTGGGACCATTTATACCAAAGATCCGGGGGTTGCCGAACAGGTGGCTATTGCTCTAGCACTAATTGATTCAAGAAGAGTTTTGGTGTTTAGTGACTCGCGATCTGCGATTAAAGTCTTCTCGAGAGGAGTTGTTGTGTATCCGGCTAACAGACTGCTGCAGGGTAGGGATCTAACTTCGCATACTGTTACTTGCTTCCCGGCGCACATGGGGACAGTGGAGGGAGCCCCGCGTAACCTCAACGAGGTGGCGCACAGGGAGGCACGAGGATTAGTGTGCCGTGTGCTCCCTGAAGGGGCTGGATCTCCCGCTCCTGAGTACAGGGGCCAACTGTTAACCTGCAACGAAATCCCTAAGCACTATTACTTAGGGCGCAGGGCATTCCCCCTGCCAAATTTTAAATTAAATATGCCACAGGCGGTTACATTGAGGCTTCTGCACACACGGACGTACCCTAACCCGGTCATTATGAATAAAATTATTCCGGACTGCGGGGTTTCAGTCTTTTGTAGTAAGTGTGGGGGTTTGCTTGATTTAGAACACATGCTTTGGCGCTGCTTGGAGTTGGCCGGTGATGGTTCTCGAGGTGAACAGTGGTGGCAGCGGATGCTGCACAGTCAAGTGCTGGCGGACCAACTCAGGGCTGTCCAGAGGGCCCGTGTGACGGCAGAGGGGCTCGACCTCTCTGTACCGACGTGGGAGCGGTCCGCATCAGTCCCAGACTGATCCCTCAGGACCTAAATAAAGTTCTTCATACCATACCATACCATACCATACCGTGGTCGAAAACACTGATCAAGAACGTGCGCGCACTGGCCTTAAAGGGTTTTAGAGGTCGCTGAAATTGCTGAGAGATACTAGAATAAGAAATGCACCAGAGTTTTGTCCATCGAAAATGACATTGCAGTGCGTATGCGCAACATATACGGGTTGATCATTTCAAGGTTTTACGGAATTTTAAAAATTGTCTGTTGCAGATAGCATAATTCTTGTCCTCGAGGTGTATTATTAAAAACCGGACAGTACTTGTAAGCGAAACCTAACCAAATTTTCAACTAATTATCGATAGTTTAATAATTAACTTCTTAAATAATTGCTTTACGACACATAGTGCATTCTTTAAATTGTAGCCGGTGCATTTTCAAGGCGTATCCATTTGGAATACATTTCCAGAATGGCACCAATTCGGAGATCTTAGGCATCAAACTCGCTTTTAAAATGCGCTGTTGTTCCACTTACTTTTTTAACAAAACGCTCCTTTATGCATGGAAGCACAAAAGTAACTGCAACCACCCATTCATTTCGTGCCACACTTTCGGGAATAATATGTCGCTACCGATGTGTGTATGCCGTATGCATTTTGGCTGATGTGACATTTTTTCCTATCTCTATTACTTTCCTAGCGTTCCAACATGTATATTTTCTCCCCTATATGTTTTTTTTTTACCTTTGTGATAGGTTAAGCACATGACGTCACCAATGTGAAATGCAGGAGCCGGCCCCACGTTTTGGGGTTACGAGCTCCTCATTTATAAATATCTGTAGGAAGAAAGTAAAACGTACTTCTCGTGCCTTCGCTTGTCCCTTTCAATTCCTTGGTTTCTCCCGGTTACATGCAGCACTATGCAAATAAGGATTAACTTACAGTGCTATGTCTGCACGCATTCTTCAAATCAGGCACATATGCGCATGTGTCACGCATTGACAACATCGCCAGGACAACATCGACAGCATTGCCAAGCAATCGCATTGGTGTACTACCATTATTCTAACTAAGACCGCTTACAATCTTCAAGGCGTGAAACGGAAGCCCCTGCGCTTCTACTTATCATTTAGCATTCAACTTTACCGCACGGTGGCGTTTCATCGTGAGGGTTTCGCTAATTTAGGCTGTACGAGATAACGAGCGACGCTGTAGTGTCCACTGTCCCCCTGCGCAATCCTGATTGTTTGCAAGGGCAGTAACCGAATATTTAACAAAGAGCAACTGAAGAACTTTTGACGTAATGCTTTCAGCTTGAAACAATCAATGAACATGTTGTAGATGGTAGTACGAAACATCCAGTTGCCTCATTGCTGTGAAACAACTGTGAATAGCGAAGACGCCGTGACGATAACAGCACTTTGGCAACATTGCAAGCTTGTAAATGCTCAGAAATGGGGAAATATTATTTGCTGTATTTCGAGGATAGAAAACTTCCTCATGTTTGCTCCAGAACAGATCACATTTGAACTTATTGCATATGTGCAGGTATGCTGTCTGCTTGCGTTCCAATGTGTAACAAACCTTACAGTAAACACCGCCAACTTGTCCATATCACCCCTTTGGCCTGGTGAGAGATGCATCAATATTAGTTTAGGGCACGTACTTCCTATTATTGTGTAAACGCAAAGGCATACAAGCACTGGCATTTACATATTGTGGTAAGTAATGCTAATTGAACCAGTGCATGAAAGAGCACCAGCGAATTTGAGGACTTTAAAAAAAAAGTCAGCAGACTTAAGCGATCTCTTTGGCAACGATCCCACTTAATTCGACAGTAATCCATGCAATAATTTACCAACTATCCAAGCAATATATCTATTTAGAATGCTAATTGTCGTGAGCTCAAAAGATGGCCCATAACCACTTATTTGTTGTTGTTGTCCTGAATAATTTTGCGCGCATACCTTCAGTGGGGGACTTAAAATGAGTCAGGTCGCTAAGGGAAAAGAACACGAAGTATAGCAATAAACAAATGAAAATTGCAACAGTAAGGATAATAAGTATACTTTTGACTCGTTCTGAATGTGCCATATATAAAATTCAGGTAGACTCTGGGGAAAAAAATTTATTACAATAGATGTCAAGAGCGAAACGACGCCGTGCCGCCTACCATATTTGAGCTATTTCGTTTTATTTGCACATTTGCAGTACTACTGTGTAGGGCGCTCTTCATCTATAAAAAGTGGTATGTATACTGAGCGTTGTGATTGCGGCGCCGTTGTTGGAAACGACGTTGTTGGATACTCTCGACGTTGTTTTCTATCAACACTGTACTCGGAGCATCCTCTATTGTGAGCATGGGCCATGTCTGAGGCTAATCATGAGCATCCTCATGTACACCTCCTTTGCGCTGCTGACGCTGTTTCCACGGGCATTACAACGATGAGCTTGCATGCAAGGGTACCGCCATCTTGTCAAGAACAAGCCACCCTTTTCTGCCCCAAGGCTTCGCACATTAAACGCAGAAATAAAGACGAAAAAAAACAATATTTATGTCATAAAGATAACTTTAATTCAAGTCTAGTACGGTATTGATTATGGCCTCCGAAATAGGTGCAGATATACCATTGGACTCGGAATCTGCCTGCAGCCCATACACCTTTCCACGAATTGCCAAGAACTGCTGTGGCCCGGTAGCTCAGTATATTATAAAAGAGAGAAACTGAATTGAGCATATGGCGGGATGTCAATATAATTTCTAAGCATTCGTTGGAGAATACAATACTGGTGGTCCTCCCTGTGACATTTTTAGGGTGCTGTGTCTTACAGCCTCTTGAGACCTCGACTGCGTGATCGCCACGCCGAAAGCCCGCGACCTACAAGATCTAAGTGCACACGCTGCGCTAGAACCTACGCCTGACTCGATTCACTGGTTCGACGCATGTGTGTGTTTTCCCCAGTTTTGATGTTGTTTTCTATGTAACGAAGAAAAAAAATGTGGCGCGATAGCTCAGTCTGTAACGCACTCAAATCCCAACTGCATGATGCTTCACTGGCATGGGCTCAAAAACCCAATGGAAGCGGTTCTGGAGAACATTCATTTTATTTTTCTTCACGTTGTGGCGTTCACGATGCTCGGGATGACGAAGTAACCTGACGACGAAACAAAATCGCCGTTGTTTGTCGTCATCAACATAACAGAATGGACGGGCGGACGGACGGACGGACGGATGGACAAAGCAAACCCTGCTTCGCGCTCTTAACTGCTGTCACAGTAAAACAACAAGGACAGACAGTCAAGGCTCGGCCATAGCTGTTTCTCGCAATATAAAGAATGTATTGAATTGTGGTGTAGAAAAACGAAGGTTGTTGTTTAGGGTCAGCCGCGGTTTGCAGCACATCGATTTTTTGCCGTAGCAGATCGATAAAATTGTCTTGCTATTTGTGGACTGATCGTTTGCTTCACATTGCTTTGAAACACGCAGAAAGATTATTAGGGGCGTTTTTCTTGTGCAAACCTGCTATTTATTGTACTAAGCACATAGTTCAAGGAGGTATAAGTTTGAAATGTTGACAGCAGAAGATGGCAGGTACTCTGAACTAACGTTCTTTTATCTGAAGTTGTTTAATACAGGTTCCAATAAAAGTATCAGCCGACTTTGAATATGCTCAGACGGGACTGTCAGCCTATATTATATTGATTTAGTATTAGTAAAGACATTACTCTATGCTCGAATATCTAGTTTATACCGACTTCTTGCAACATAATACTTACAGCTTCGATAACAGTATATTACCCTTTCTGTTCGAGTACTAGTGAAATCACTGTACGGTACAGGTGGGGCTCATTATGTGCAAAAAGAGGATACGGACACGAACAATAAAGACACCACATGGCGACTTTAAATAAAAAAAATATATGATAAAATTTTTGTTCTTATTCCGAGCAAGGATGTTCCGAGCCCTTTGATGCTTCAAGATGACTGCGACCTCGACGTTACCTCGTCATCCCGAGCATCGTCATCGCCACAGCGTGAGTAAAACATAAATGTTTTCCAGAACAGCTTCCATTAGGTTTCGAGGGCATGCCAGTGAGGCATTGAATTCGGTCTTCCTTTAGATGCACCACTGAAACAATGAAGTTCCTGATAAATTAGGTACCCTATCCCAAATTCGCAGTAATGGTTACGCATTCAGAGAAGTTTAATTCATTTCGTACTAAAAGGCTTTGTTCAGGAAGGTCAGATGCAAGAAGTAGCTTATTTATGATCAACACGAGCACTGTTGCCAATAGGTTTGCAAGCACTTTGCTAAATGTGTGCCAGCAAATTACTCAAGTTTTGCTTTTTCGAAAGCGTTTCACGTTTATCTAGCATTTGTGTATGAAATGAAACAAATCGTCATCCACCCGAAGGTAACACACAGCTACAAATAAAACCCAATACGTGTTTCTTAGAAAGAAAGCTTCGAAGTTGAAAATATTTGTCCTGGTCCGGGATTTGAACCCGGGTGCAACGCCTAACCGGCATGGTTGCTCTACCATCTGAGCTAACGAGGAATCTAGCAGATTGCAGTGAATAAACAGTGAACTTAACCGCAGGGATGTAATGACTTTTAGTTTAATAATATATTAAAAAAACAAATACAAAGACAGGTCAGTTTCTGCGTTTAGCTAGAGATTGTAAGGTGACACACCCCGCAAAGCTTCAAAGAACAAAGATAACGCGGCTTTTTCACCATGAAAACTCACTTCGATCGGCTTATTTCTGCAAGTTTTCTAGTGTTTGCACTCGCGAGAGCGCTATAGGTTATGGGACAGGCGCTTAGTAGTCTTAGCGCGACGGCAATAATTGCGTGCAGTATACGGTACAGCGAGCTTCTGCCGCCGGCTCGTAGTTTTTTTTTTCTTTTTACAATAAAAATGAGATCCGGAAACTTCTTTCTGAAGAAACCTATTGAAGTTTAAGGTCGTTAATATGTTGCCAAATTCAACTTGCATGCCGCAAGAAAAATGAAAAAAAAAAAGCCATTTGCTAACGATTTACGCCCATTCATGAAACAGGTACATCCATTGGAGCCCAAGTTAGCACCCATTGTTTAGGAAACAAAAGAGAATTACCAAACGTCAGTGCTATCATAACAGCCGCAAGAGGTCGGCCTAGAACGGTCTTTTTGTTTGAGTTATGCAATTGCAGTTCTATGGGACTACCGTCTTTTGTGTTTAATGCGTCTTGCGTGCAGATTTAGGTGACACATTACAAAAAGAGCATAGCATGTAGCCAAGCCTAATCTAGACAACGAAGGCTCGAGCAAAGACCCACTAATTAGGTGTCCAGAAGGCCGAACTAAGCATTAACCTTTCGCTGTCTGCCAGTCTTTACTGAAGTGTTCGCGACGCCGGCCTCGTGCGAAAGAGACCCACTTCGAAAATCGATATCGTAATAAATCTGTGCGCAGAATAATGAGTCTGAGAGAATACTATTCGGAAATGGGGCTTGGAAGAATGACCAAAGCACCTTATCGAGCAGATGGAATACAATAGAGTATCGATAATGCAGCAACGGGGTTACCTGGTTATTTCACACCCAGAAACGCGGTAACCCAGGACTTTACCAAAGGAACAATATACCACCACATAACAAAACACTATACCGAAGGAACGTACCAGAGATTTATTAACCAAGTGACCCGAATGACCCAGCACAAGCAAAAGTACGCCACACGAGCCGAATGCTACAGCCTTTCGAAATCACTTCGTTCATCGACATCAGGCATTTCCACACCAGCGAATCATTACGGCAAAAGACGCCAAGTGAAGTTACGATGTCTATTTTCAGGAGATTGAGCGGAAAAAGAAGTGATAAATGTAGGAGCTCAGGAGCCACCGCATTGTTCTTATTAGGACTGTAATGATGGAGTCGTAACTTTTACAGGTTAATAAACTAGGAAAACCTCAATTAACACTCAGTAAACACAGTTTAAGGTTTTTAGTTCACGCGATAAATCTCGACCTAACCTTCCACCAGTACACATAGCGTCTCACGCACTATTAGCATCTAACGTTTGCACTATTAGCATCAAACGAGTGCTCATTTTTAGGTATTCAGTTAGATTTCTTTGTAAAGGTTAATTTGCATGTCAGCCTCTTAAAAAATAAAACAGCTAATCCTGTCAAGGTGCTTTTAAGCGCCGCACTACTTTCAAATGCACACTCTCATGACATTACATTGTGCATTTATTTATAGCCATTCGTATTATGGTATCAGTTCTTGGGTTCCTGCATATAGCTGTCATATTGTTCCATTGCAGCACATCCAAAATAACGCTGTCCGTGTCATCGCATCGGCTCCCTATAACGCTCATGTTATCCCCATCTTCACTGAGTTAAATCTCCTTACAATAGATAAAATGATCTGGTACAATGACAGCACCGTCATTTACCGCATACATGAAAACACACAATTCCATTTTGTTATTGGCAAAAATAGCCTTGCTGACCCTAACCTTATTAAGTTCTGTTTACTAAATAATCGTTTACTTCCAAAATCACGCAGCAGCTATGGAAAACTAATTAATCGTTTTGTTAGTGTGAAAATGTGAAATAATTTACCGGCTCATGCGAAATCTTCACCTACATTATCATCGTACCAGCATTCACTAAGACGTTATATTACTACCTGGCAAAGTGAATTTTTCCGTCGATGCATTTGTTTATGTCGCTTATGGGCGTTTTCTACGTTATGATTAGTTGCCATAGGTATTATTACTTTACCACTGTAGAAATTGTATGACCCGTTGTTTGTTTGTTCCTAGCCGCAATTGATGCTTTTTTATATATTATTATGTAATTAAGAACAAGAGGCCCGTTGCAGTTTCTGTCTGTGGGACTTCACTTTGTATAACATCTACTGTATATATGTTCCACTAATTAAACAATAAACGTGAATCTCAATGTGTAAGAGATCGTGGTTCTTGACACGTATACTTCCTCGAATTTATGTCCAATAAATATTCAGAGCTGTTTACACATCTCCTATATATGTATCAGCGTAAACCTTAGCAGAACAATAAAGCAATCCGAACATGCGCTAAATAAGAGCATATCTTAGCAGCAAACTCCTAACGAGCACTAAAATAGCCGTAGAGATATCGTAAATATGCGCAAAAATTATACACAGAATTTTTTTCAGTAGAGCGTGCATTCATGATCACTACCATTGTAAGGTAGCTGTGCCTATTCTATTTACCCTTACTTTATGTTCCTTTATCTAAGTTAGTTAAATTAGGCTTAGAGGCGCAAAAGCGACTTCGACTAGGCTGCGCCAACCACAGTTCCCACATGTAGCCGGCTGAATGTTACTTTCTGTGACTTGAATGTCTTTATTGTTAAGTGCACTCATGCGGCAGCTTTACGTTTGAGTATACTGTACGGGATATCTGTTGCAAGCGGCGTTAGCGCAATTATGCGACTCACGTATGAGTGTGTCTTACGCGACCTTGTAATTCTTGTGACAATCCGTTCTCCATGGCACTCTTGCTCATTATTCTCTACTGTGCATTCACTCAGTGTGACTAGGAGTAACCTATTGTGGTATAAAGGTTGCAAATAGAGATAAGGTGCCTCAGAAAGTCCAGCCTTTCTCAGGCACCTCATCTCTGTTTACAACCTTTATACCACAGTGTGCTATTCCATATGTCAACCCGTTTCTTGATTTAGGAGTGACCTATGCCGCATAAAGGCGACAGGCTCTCCTAAATATCACATATTATATAAGAAAAAAAACGCATTCACTTCAAGTAAGGTTCGAACGCCGTATGGGATGTCCATCGTATGCGGCACTTTCTATCATTCAGTATCTCTACGCATAAATGCAAATAACGCATAGTGTTCAATCTCACGGCACGTAGAATGTGTTTAAATTGTTTTTTTCAGCAGTCAGTAGTTGTTCTCTAGAGAAGTCTACCTGCACACACGTAAGTCTCCACGATTGGTCGAAATGCACAGCTGTCAGGATCAGAGAAAGAAGCCCAACTGCATGCTATAAAGGTGCTTTAGGTTATCATGATATCAATTTTTACAGTGGAAATATAGTAGAATTTTATGAAACAATGTCAGTTGTGTTATGTAATGCTCGGACACGTTCTTTTTTTTTCGGGATGATTTGTCGCATGGCATGCGTGGAACAAATAATCAAATGAAAGCTTACAAATATGACTCATGCATCAGCTCTTCAATTCCAACTGTAATCAGATATGCTGTTCGTTTCACATTAAGCGGAGAGCTGCTCTTTGTAGAACAAGTATGCATCCATGGCGTTCACTTGTCGCGGCCTCCTATTTTTCAATCGATGCCAAGCAAACGAGGGAGAATCAGTACACAGCAAGGACGTGTCAACTTAAACGTAACAAAACAAGCAAAGAAACAAACAACGAAACAAACAAACACGTGGGGAACAGTATTAAAATAAAACGAGACATTAAAGGCACAACCCGCTAACACATATTTCATATAAAGCTCGATTTAGCCTATCGTACGTCGCTTTATACATACCTCATCACATCGCTGACATACTTCATCATTCCTAGCAATGCACTGCACATGTTCGAAGAGATCTTGCTGGATTACTCTAGACGTATGGTCACGCCATATAAATATTGTTTTATGGTTCACTAACATAAAAACAAACCACAAAGAGGAGAGAGAGAGAGCTTGCAGCTCGGGCCTGGAGAGGGACAATGTCTGCCGGCTATAGAACAGAAGTACATAGAAACAAATAGCTAATATTCGTGGAAAACTAAGCACTGTCATACATGTGAGCTCACAATCAAACTCTTGATTGGGTGAACTTGCGTTCAGAAAGACAAAAAAATACTCAAATCTTAAAAATAAAACAGCAAGCACAATCATCAGTCATCGAAGCGTACTTCGATTCCTAAATACATGTCCCTCTGTGCAATAAAGAGTAAGCAGTGGTGCTCGTACTTTTTTAATCGTGGGTGCGCAGGAAAGGTTGGCCTCATAAGCGATGCCCGTTACTCCTTCTAGCCTACGTAAAAAAAACAGAGATGCGATTGGCCGGTTCAAGCCAAGCAAACGAGGTAGAATCAGTACACTGCAAGGACGTGCCGGCTTAAACAAAACAAAACAAGCAAAGAAAGAAACAACGAAACAAATTAACACGTGGGGAAGAGTATTAAAATAAAACGAGACAATAAAGGCACAACGCGCTGACACATACTTCATATAAAGCTCGATCTAGCCTATCGTACGTCGCCTTATACATACCTGAACAGCACAACGAACGATGAACGCTTTTCGAAAACATTGTCGACTAAATGTGTTTGCTGTTTCCTGTAGAGGACTTGCTTGCCGCGGTTGCAGTAATTTTTCCATTGTAATGAGACTCTTGTCTAATCTTCCTAGCTAATACCCTGTACAGTTGACAAAACTGATACTGAGGCATGTGTTTGGACCTACCTTCAATTTAGGGAGTTAAAGGCTGTTGTTACATTGCATAAGGACTACATATAGTACATAATTTGGAAGCGACATGAAGACCCACCAGTGAACTCTCCGTTGCGATGTTGTTATCCGTATGTTTTATGCAATTTCATATCCATGCCCTTATTTTCTCATTATCATGTATGCCACTATTTTTTGTTGCATAACGTAAAAAATGGAGCAGCCGAGGCGCTTTTTAGCTTGACCTATCCGCATCAACCACAATACAACTGAGCATAGCATAAGATAACATTTAATGTAACAACGCACAGAACTTGCACAAGAAATATTGCAATGAAGAAAGGACACAGCTTAAAAAAGAAAGACAGGGACACGAGAGCGCGACACGTACACAACGTTGGAAATATTGCAAACTAGAGTTACAGAGCAGTTACTAGCGCCTTTAAAAGCTATTTAATTGTGTTAAAACGAAAAAGGGTTTCACGTTAGGACCATGACTTCTGTGCGTCAAAGGCCAGCAAAATATAAGCAGTTTGTGTTTGAAAGCCGGCAAGCAGAGTTATTCTTGCAAAAAAAAACTTCAAGGCATCGATTTCGCTATGAGTAGAGGATGATGCTGTGTTTAAGGTTGCAAGAGCAGACGACAGTAAAAAGTACCCGTTCTATCTACGCCATGCCATATAAAGCATACACACGTATGTGCAACATATACTTTTCATATAAAGTGATGCTGAGCTTCCGAAGAGAACTGCGAGTAACTCAGGATAACAAAAAAAAAAGAAAGAAACAGCTCCGTAATGCGTTATTTACCCCCCCTCCCCCCAGCCTTATCTCGCCTGTCTCTCCTACGTCTACTAGTGACGTCTGCACTCGGAAATCCACAAGTCCAGCAAGTGCAACGCCTCGCCATAAAGTGGAAGCAACACTCAATACGCTTCCGCCCACGTCTGTATTAACGCGTGTGACGACAACCACTTCCGGCCAGAGGCGGTTTTCTAATGTCCTGCGATGGGCGTTTCTTGCTTCGGTGTTTCTCCCGCGGACGTCTTACCCTCACTTCTACAATGCTTGCGTCATCTCAGGGTTGTCAGCGAAAAGCTCTTTATTGCTATAGCACGCACAAAGACATCCCTCGAAGCTGTTCTCTTTGTATGTTTGCACACGACGATGCGTGCAAAAATACACCGCGATGATCCAATCTAGACGTGAAGTGAAGGCCGAGCTAACTGAACTACCGCTGCGGGGGTGCGCCGTCCTTGCTATAGTTTTGTATGACGGCCGCATCTGCAAGTGATTGCTTGTTTTTTCAAGCTGTATAGGCTTGGCATGTAGCCCAGTCGTGGCCATTCTTGCCTCGCGGACTCTTCTTGCGCCTCAGACTGTTTTTCTTTAGGACGTCTCCTGGTACAGCCTTATTCTGTTCCTACAACAGATTTTCACTGGTGAACTGTGGCGCTCATTAGGCGACCAGATTGAAAATAGCACGCCTAGGCGTTTCGCCGCTGCAGAAACAGAGCGCGCGACCAGATTCTTTTCCACAGAGGAAGCAATACGTTGAAATTTTGGCATTGCGCCAGCGGACAAGGCTAATCGGAGAAAAATATGTAGACGCCACCCTGCCCCGCTTTTGCTGCCATGTAAGCCATGTAGACAGTGAAAGGCTGCAGTGAAATGCGCATTTCGTGCTTTCTGTTGCGCGTAGGCAGTTGCGTAATCTTACGTGCTTGTCGGCTTGGCAACCGGTTTACGCGTTATTCTTAGAAGCCTTTGTGTGCGAGCTAGTTGGTACGGGTCATTCATTTTAAAAGGCGCCACAACTGCACTGGTCCTGTGCTCTTCCTTCTCGGTGTGTTTTTTGGCGCTGTTATATATCGTTATCCTTAATTTTTTATGTAGAAAGAAGTTATATGGAATAACGTTCTATAGGAGGGCGCTTTAAACATGAGCTTTATGAACTATCATGATGGAACAAAGTGCGCATAATGGTGGGCGCAGCTTTCGCTACCTAGTGGCTATTTAAAGAATCATCCTGTTTTAGTAAAAACCATCTCGATATCATTCAAGCCGTTGTACCCTAAACATTTCTTCTACGGGGAAATGTGCCTTTATACGACGCCTAATGGCGATGCCAAACATTAACATAAGTTTTATGAATACGATGCAAACCATCTGCTATCATGTGATCTTGACTACTAACGAGGTGTTCACCTTAAATGCGGCCGTTCACATACCCCCAAGCCACTGCCGCGATGTACTGCTGCACACGCGCTGTAACGTTACGGAGTTCGCAGTTTCGCTTTCCCTGGGTATACTCTCTTGGAGTAGAAGGGGCACAATAATTTGATCTCTTGCGACTGCTTGATGTGTCCTCAAAATGCCCCCCCCCCCCCCCCCCTTCAATATGTGATGACTTTCACCGATTCCAAAGTTTCAAACTTCCCAAATATTCGGAAGAAAGCTTCGGCTCCAAGAACTGATACAACCTTCTGTGTGTTTCTCTACGTCACGTTTCTTCCATTGACTGCATTCGTTTTCTTCGTTCCTTTGCTTGGACACTTGAAGAAAAAAAAAGCGGCGTTCCTGCACCTGTTTATTTGTCCCACTTGCTCGTGACTATATATATATATAAAGCGTGTGTGTGTGTGTGTGTGTGTGTGTGTGTGTGAGAAGCCTTCGAAAGCTTAAGCACAGATTGTGCTCTGTGTATCGTAAACGAATCTGCAGTCTTCAGGCAGTCGACACTGATCAAACTTACAGCACGTCCATTTTGAAGGTGCAAAATAAACTAGGGACATGAGCTGCAATCGGCAGTCGATGTCTCGGTCATATATTTGGCTTTCTTCTTCATAAGGTGAACATAAAATTGAAGATAAGCAAATAAGGCCTACGGCGCCATCGCAAAATTGCGATTAAATGCATGCCAAAATGACTGTCTTTGCAAAAAGTCGTATTATTACCCCCTTTTAAGAAAAGCCTTCACTGAAAGATGTCGAATGAGCAGCATGCCTCCACTTTATCGTGTGCAATATATAAATACCTCTTGAAGAACTTGCCAATAACCTTGGAAATGTGTGAACACTTTAAATTTGAGAACAATCGTTTGAAAGCACCGACTACGCATGAAATGCTACGTTATATGATTAAGTTTTTTCAAACGGAGTGAGGACGAGAGCTGCATACTTTTTCAAGAAGTTTCCCGAAACAGGAACCCTTTATTTGCGGTACGCATTTGTAGTTCTCGTGTTAAACTGGGTCTTCATTCCGGAAACAGTTCCCGCTAATATCAGCTATAAAAAAAATTGGATGATGGAATTCAGTCATATAGGTACCGATTTTCTTATCAAATGCGCTGATTAAAAGGCAATAAATAATAACACCCCAAGATGTGAACGAATATCTTGTGCCAATGTTTTGTGCATGGGCACTCGGTACGCGTAATCCCTGTTGGACAGTGCTTCTCACAGGGACAAACACATGTAAGGGACATAGAAATTGTGTTGAGCATTCTATGTAAAATATTACAATTAAAACAATAAAGTACGCCCTGCCTGCTGGACCTAACTATTGCGCGCTGACATGTAAAGAACAAATGCTTCGCCACAAGCAGCCTTTCTGTTCTTGGAGGCAATGTAGAGGGGGGGGGGGGGGTCTTGGAATGATATGTGCGAGTAAATTGACCGCCACCGACGTACGCTACAGCAGCGCTTGAGACATAGCTGGCGAAAAGGTGGTGACGGCGTTCAGGGGGTATTTTGGCGCAGAAAGAAAAAAAAAGCACATGTCAAGAGCAGAAAACATCACAGAAGTTGTGGGGCCCTAGCAATAACAATGTGACGAAGACAGCACGGCTTCGACCTTAAGGCGCTGTAGGGATGATGTCTTTTTATCGTACGCGTGAAAATAATGTGCAAATTTGTGACTATTTACATATCGCTTCCGCGCCGGCGTAATATTTGTTTGCAGGGCCGTAGTCCGTACTGCGGTCCTCGTCTGCTTGGACAAACATATGGTCAGAACTGTGAAGCTCTTGTCGTAATATATTTGACGAAAGCGAGCTATGGGTAATGTGAAGCAAGGTGAAGTACTAAAAATAGTGAATTCCATAACGTTTCAGTGCCTGTACGGGAATGCGATTTGATTGCACTAACCTGAAAGCGTTCCCAACTTCTTTGAAAGCAAAACGTTCAAATTTACCGAATAGTCTAGTGACCTAACTAACTGTGCTAATGGCTAAGCGTACCTTTTTTACCATCTCAATTTCTTGGAGCTTTCTTTAGCAGCACAACTGCTACAAGCAGCCAAGGCCGACTGAATAAAGAAATTAGCGCAGTAAATAATTGAACAATCGATAGAAGAAACCGCTAACGTAAATCAGAGCATATGCCAATGGCTTTCTAAGGGAGGTCTTTTTCTCGCAGATTTCATTGGCTCTGATATAGGTTGGGCAAAAATCTGAAGCATGATGGCTCGACGTATGAGCTCTAGGCTCACGCACATACTTTTTTGCCTCAAGTCCTCTCACTCCCTCACAGTATATGGATGTTGCATCGATCGTTCGGAACACAACATAAAGCACTAATAGGCAAGATATATTGTACCTCATCGTGTATACCAGGCATGCACTTTAGCGTCACTTTAACTGAGGATTTAGGGTATGCTGCTTATGGCTGCGCTTCCTTTAACATCAAATGCTTGCTGGGAACCTGCCGACCTGCTACACAATCATGAGTAAGCTCAAGGAACAAAGTAGAAATTTCCCAAAATAGGCTAATCTCACAAATCAAAACTCTTAAATACTACAAGGGCAACAAACAAAACCCTTCACTCAACAGTGCCCCGCTCGAACAATGACACAACACTTTCTGTAGGCCCTTGTGAGGAACAGGCACGCCACCTTCCTACATTAGTAAAAATTCGGTGCAATTCTACAAAGAGTTAGGAATAGCCTAAATATCAATAATCAAATCGAATACTTCGATGCCAATACTGTCACTCGAAATTTGCTATGTCCGCACACCCATCTAAGGCCTTAGTACAGCCATTTTAGGTAATACCGCTTGAGCTCCGGCTAAATGACAAGACATCACTCACGCTGGCTTTCACAATTTAGACTATTATTATGAACGCCTCAAACACTTAGCGCTAAGGCAAGAAAGCTGACAGTGCTGACAGTGATTAAATGAAGGGAGGAATGGGTAACATTGAACGCACTAGGTTCATTATTGTGCTCTAGAGGCCTTAACATCATTTAAATAAAGCCAAAAGCCAATTAGTGCAACGTAACGCAAGCTACTGGCATACACTGGAAGATGACGTCAAAAAATTTTCATGAAGGCTTTCTTTAGTGGCTTTGTTTAGCTGAGAACATAACATTTTAAGAGTCTTTAGATTCCTATTTTATTCACTGCTTTACGTCTAGGGTTCAATTTACTGAATATCGTTTACTTAACCCTGATTCCCGTGAGATGATTCATCCTTTAATAGGGCGCGTGTGATGTGTCAGAGAAGTGCTGATGTGGAAACGCCCGCTCTATCGAGAAGTCGTTGAAGGACTAATAGAACACAGTCTCTAGTCAGCGGGCGGTGCGTACATCTTGTAATGAAATTATGCGATGTATGCACCACCCGCTGACTAGAGATTGTGTTATCAGGTGGCAGTATCATTTGTATTGTACGTACCATGTGTTTCTTACGTCGGAGTGTTACTGTTAAAACGTTGCGTGACAAGTCCTGGTGCTTGCGTGAAAACGTTATTTGATGTGTAACCTTGAACCCTGTATGTTGTAAGATAGAACCATTCAAGAGCTAAGAAGTATCCGGCGCCTTAAATTGTGCGTCAACATATCCTTATGTTATATCAATAAAAGAAGAACATTAAAATTATAATCAGATGCCGTAGTCCCCACGACGAGCTTTCTTCTAATGCTTAGTCGATGTCCCTTGGTTATTGCATTTTTGGCAACACGTTAAACAAAAAACAAATATTATTTTGTGAGTCCTCACACTGAAGAAACAGTGGTCAGCTGTAAAACAAACACTGCGTGAAAAAAGTTGTGCTTTAGAAAACAGCCATTTTAGGTTTGAATATATTACGGACAAAAAATATGGCAACACTTTTCTAAACGAGGACTAAGCGGTAACGAGGGTTGAAGAAACAAAATTCCTAAGGTAGATTTTGCTGTCTCCATTCTTGCACATTATACGCTCACACCTATTCACTGGGCCTGCAAGGCAGCTCTTACGAGTGAGACAAGGCAAGAACAACGAATTGAAGTTTTGAAAGTTTCAGCGCTGGACGAAGCGCTCCTTTTGTTTGCATCCTCGATATTATTTATGTTTTTTCAAAGCAAATACGCTCCGACTAGCCGATCTCACAATTCGTTGATTGTGAACCTACTCTTCTCTATCCACAGTAGTTTCGCTACGTTCATGCTTTTTCTGTCTGGGACAATACGTCAAGGGGCCGACTACCGATATTGAGACAGACCTCTCCGCGTATGCGGAAAGAATCGCCTCCGGCGATGATCCGGGTGGCGAAACTTGTGGCGGAAAACTTTTGGATCTATAAAGCAACACTGGTGTTCCCTGCTAAAGCTAACGACAGCAACGGATCGCGTTATGTCCGCCGTTGTTGTTTTAATAAATGTAAATATCCTGCTACGCCAGGAGACTCAAGAAAAAAGTGCATGTCCCGACTGCTTTCGGGCAAAGTCGGAAATTTGACTCTCCTTAAACAATAGTAGAATAAACCGTACAGGCTGCATACAATATCGTCAAGAACTGTTTTCACAAGATATATTCTAAAGGGGGCTGTTCGATCCTTTATTCCAGTTGGTGTCAACTTTCAGTGCCCCACAAGTGATATTTCTTAGTAATATCGAAGGTTATTTTTTATCGCATGCTTTTTCCTGAGCAATGCACTGGGACCTAAAAGCAAATGTCCACGCACAGAGTCATTGAAGGAAAACTGAACAGTGTACTTTTATAGCTGAAATGTAGCTGTAAAACAGGATGCACTAGAATAATATATACAGTCGTGGCAGTAGCGGTTTACGTTTCCTCAATGCACACTTACTCACCGACGCCATACTCGTTCCATTCTATTGGAACGTCTGTGCCGCTCGGTCGATGAAGCAAACAAACAAACGATGTATATATGGCCCTGCAGTCGGGCGTACTCAGGATGATGATGATGATGATGATGATGATGGTGGTGGTGGTGGTGGTGATGATGATGATGATGATGATGATGATGATGATGATGATGATGATGATGATGATGATGATGATGATGATGATGATGATGATGATGTATGGCGAGCCGTCACCGCCTGGTGAAATAGTTTATTTTCTGTGGGCGAAATATTTTGCGATACCGCAGGAGCAGCAATCAGGAGCCACGTTAAGAGAAATCGAGAAAGATTCACTAAGAAAGCCTCGCATTAATAAATCTGCAGATTCCACACACTGCCGCGGAATCTGTTTAAGCGAAACTTCTATTTATGGTTGAGAACAAGAATGCTTACGCTCAGCGATCATTTGAAATCAGAGACCACACGACCCAGTTGGACACATTTGCACTGCAAACCGCCTGAATAAGGGAACTTCTAGCGCACCATTATGAATATGCCAATCATGGCGACGAAGAATCGACGATGACGGAGCGATCACAGCGGCCAACGTCGCAACGACAACAACAGAATGGCGGCGGCGGTATGGTGAAAATTGCATGACCGCGCTGAAATCACTTTGGCAAAATAAATATGATGGCACGAGAAAGACGGCATGACAACGATGCAAAGATGCCAGTAGCATGGCGACGACAGTGTCATGGTGAAAAGGCATGACGACCATGAGGTGACGACACGGGAAGGACGACGACGATGTGACGATGATGGCATGACGACAATGGTATGACAACGCTAGAGTGACGACATTAGTGTGACGAAGACGGCATGATGCGGTTGCTGGAATGAGGCCGATCGCATGAAGATCGATACATTACCATGACGATGCTATAATGACGACAGTAGTGTGACGACAGTCGGACTGACTCCGAGAAAATGATAATCAAATGTCCACGAATGTATGACTGCAACGGCGTGACGATGATGCAGTGATAAGAATAGTATTACCACGACGAAACGAGGGCTATGAGGTGAAACAGTGCGAAAAAGACGAGGACACAAGGAAACAAATAGCACAGACAAGCTATCAGCGCTTGTCTGTGGTATTTGTTTCCTTGTGTCCTCGTCTTTTTCGCGCTGTTTCACCTCAGTTCTAAGTATGAACCAACTAGCCCTCATCAAGATCTTACGACGGCTATGATATGCCGATGACAGTTGAACGACCACTGCATGACGAAGCTGAAGTGACAACGAACGTAGCACGATAACAGTGTGACGCCAGCATGATGCTAATGTAATAATGTCGTTTACTGTATGATGTCGATGGCATGGCGACAACAATGTGACAAAGCGAATGACGGAGCTAGAATAACGGAGGTATAATGGCCGGGCATTAATGACGACTGCGGATTGACGACTATAAGATCATGATGGTATTATGACAGCGTAGTACGACGTCGACGCCATGGCAACAATGTAATGGCGGAGTAATGTAATGTCTGTATGTTGCCGGAGGTGTGTCGATGACAGCATGACGACAATGGTATGACGAATCTACAATAATGAGGACGCCATGACGATAATTGCTTGACGAGACAGCCACGTCAGAGCAATGGTATGACGACATAACCTCGACAAAATGACTACGGAATGACCTTGACAGCACGATGACGATGAGGAAAAAAGACGTCGGACTGACGATGACGGCATAATAACGACGACGTGTTGGTCTTGGAGCCCGAACCGTGACTACGTGCATCGGCTGTCACTCTGGGCTGCGTCAATTCGCAATACTATTCGGTGTGTTTGTCCTGTATCGGCCAATCGTTCACAGTTGTAGCTGGGAGCCAGCAGCGATGACAATGGTATGAAGACGATGGCGTCATTACGACATTCAGTATAATACCAATGCATTGGGGAGGAGTTTCTTCAGTTCGCACAATGTCCGGTGGTAGTTTGCACTATGTCCAGTTCTGGCCAATGTCCAGGGCTGTGGCCGCAGGAGCTAGCATGGATGACAACGGTATATATGACGACGACGGTGTGGTGAAGACGCTGAAACGACCACGACGGCGTGACGGTGACTCCGTGAGAGCGGCGTTTTTTTTTTTACGTGCCAAAACCACTTATTGATTGTGAGGCACGCCGAAGTGGGGGACTCCGGAAATTTGGACCAACTGGGGTTCTTTAACGTGCACCTAAATCTAAGTACACGGGTGTTTCCGCATTTCGCCCCCATCGAAATGCGGCTGCCGAGGTAGGGATTTGATCCCGCGACCTCGTGCTTAGCAGCCCAACACCATAACCACTAAGCAACCACGGCGGGTGTGGCGTAATGACAATGGCATGACGCAACGACAATTGTCGGGGTTAGAGCTCACATCCGCGCTTACGTGGATCGCCTGCCACCGCGGGATGCCTCAATTCGGACTGCGGAGTGATCATCTTTGAGTTTTCTGGATTTTTAAAAAAATCGTCGGTAACAGATAGCATAATCCTTGTTCTTGAGCTCGATTATTCCAAAAGGCAGACAATACGAGCACGAGAACTCGAAACACATATTCAACTAATTTATAAAATATGCGCTAAATAACTTCATAATTAAAATCTTTACGGCAACTATTACAGTTTACGAATTGAACCTGGTGAGTTTGTAAAACCTATTCACTGCAAATGAACCTCCAGGATTACACCAATTTTGAGATGTTTTCCAAAGTGTGGGATGAGATAAATAGGCATTCCAGTTACTACGTGCAGCGGCTTATGCTTATCGGCGTGCTTCACTTATGCTTCAATGCATAAACGAGCATTTTGTTCAAAAAAGTAAGTGGTACAACGGTGAATTTTTATGGCGATTTTGATGGCATATACTGGGTGCGTGAGGAATTTGAGAGCGTAATGTTGGCTTCAGACAGAGAAGAATATCTCCAGCGAAAATTTTCATCAAAGTTTGGGAAATACATCTCTTACAGTTTATTTCCCCATTACTCAATGAATCCGCTAACCACAGCAATAAACGATTCAATTCGGCTTCGTAAACGGTTGCATGAACGGATCAGGTGGTCCTTAGAGCTGTTGGCCATTGAGTCCGCAATGGTGGCCTTCGGCGAGTCTTTTGTATTATGTGGCTGTTTGTTGGTCTCTCTCTAAACGACACCCCGGACGCAGTCGTCGATCGCATTTAGATCTGGAGAACTACGAGGCCACAAGGTGGGAGTGACGTGGTCGTAGAAATTGTCAGCCAGCCACTCCTGAGTGACGCAGGCGGTGCGGGCGGGAGCCGAATTTTGCTGAAAGACGTCAGGTCTTCTTTTCGAAACAGCCTGTGTCGAGGGCTTCGCAGTGGTGACAAGCACCATCACTTACGTGGCAGAATTACCACGGAGTCCTTCTGCAAAAAAGCCTGGCAGCATGACGTCGGCCTCGCTGCTTACGACGGCTAACATCATCATTACAGACACTGGAAATTTTGTGTGCATCACTGTAGGTCCCTCATCAGCGCTTGCGCGAAGCTACCTGTCATTACCACGGTTAACTTTTTGGTCTTGGTCAAAGTTCTTTTGATATAAAAAAAATAAACAAGAGCATTCCAGCCTCCTCAGGTTTCTTCAGCTTGCTTAGCATATGCTTGGACCGGAGCAGACGGTTCTGCGGATATTTATCGGACATGAATTGCCCTCGCCTCATGACATAGCTGTGGTACCTCAAGTCCTCTTGCACAGCGAGCCTGACACTCGACTCTGCGACTTGGAGCTCGTTTGGAATGGCCCACATTGAGTTCCCTGGGTCGTAACTCACGATGACTTGCGGCCGCCGGAGAAAATCAGGGGTTCTGACGACGCCTCACCGCTGAATGTGCTTTTCCCTTTTCGCCACAGATGCCACGTCACCGCCAGGACACGTCACTTCCGTCCGCATCTCGTAAATGAAAGATATCGCTATGGTTCAGAAAGGTGGCGATTTCCAAGTCGCTGTGGTGTGCGGCCAGGGCGACGAGGACTGCATGGCGTTTAATTTCCTGTGTTCAACTTGTACGCTTCTATCTTTGAACAAACTACGCAGTATGAATAATAAGGGGTTAATGAACAAGAAGTCACACGCCTAGATAGATGTGACGAAGCCTGCTGGTGTCTAATGCGATACGGAGCAGTGTTCTCCAATACCTCGAGCACCCGGTATAACCAAGCTGGCGTCATTGTGGAAATTCATTCCTGGTGGACACGCCTTGCGATCTACAATTTGCAAATTCCACCATGTGCTATAATTTATTTCATTAGGAATTGATTAGTAAACGTTTTTTTCTTGAAATAATTGTATATGCGTTTCGAGTTTTTGTAGGACTAACGTCCGGCTCTCTGAATATTACATCTCATGTACTAGGATTATCTATAACCTGCAATATTTCAAAATCGGCAAAACTTAAGATATGATCACCTTCTCTGTCCGGCGCTTGTTTGCAATGTCCAGTACCTGCTAATCACCCAATGTACTAGCAAGGAGCCAGCAAGGATGACAGTAGTACGGCGACGACAGCGTAATGACAGCATTTGTTTCGGCATGACTCAGGTTTTTAGCTAGTGCTACTCGAAAATACAGCAGCCTGCTGCCTGACGCGGGGCGAAGGTTTGAAGAAAAAAAAAGCAACGAAAGCTTCGCTCCAGAACGGGACAGCCTTTTGAATTACCATACGCGCCACGACCCGACTTCTCCTGCACCCATCATCAAAGGGGAAGTTTTTTTTTTTTCCTGTCAGGTGTATCCCAAGGAAAAATAACTTCAGGAAAAGAGACACGTGCCAGAAGCGAGTTGTGGGGGCGCGCACAGTTCGAAAATGCTTCCAAGCAGGACGCGGCGACATTTGTTCGTCGCCAGAACTAGCGTGTGCTCGGGAACCGCAAGACAGCCCCCAGACGCCCCTGTTAACGACAGCCCGCACCGTCGCGGCTGAGTGCACTCTGATGTATCCGCCCTCGGATATTGGATTTCGGTACAAGCTTGGGCGCAGTGAGGGCTTTGGGATCGCCGGGTTCTCGAGCGGAAAAAAAAAGTTTGGGGAGGAGGTAGCGAAGCGTAAGCGCGGCGCGCGCACATTCCCGTGAAACGCGAATTGCAACCATTCTTCGCTGTCACGCGACGCGTCAGAGGAGGCGGCGGAGTCGAACGCTTTCAATCGCCGTCCCGTCTTCCAGGATATCCGCATTACGAGGTCTTATATGCCTGAACACCGATCGGGTAAAGCGTACATGGACCAGAATGTTGAGAGGAAACATGACAGCGAGAAAGAAGTATATGTCTTATTTTTTTTTCATTTACTTTCTCTCAGCGCTTCTTTGTTTTCCTGCACCGCGAAAAAAACTAAAATTACAGGTATAACGTCCCCGCAGCACTTAACTGGGTTGCTGTGCCATACCACCGCGACAAGACGAACATACATCACACACTAATATAAATTTACATAGTAAAGTAATTTAATCGTAGAACCATAAATAATACACCACTTTAACGATAGATAACCAATCAACAATGAATGTAATTTTTTATATGTAGGCAACACAAAGTGAAAACTAAACCATGAGTTATTCCGCTCTGTGAAGGTGAACGAACAGCGAACGTGTTTAGCACATGACACAGAGCTGACACTGAATTTTGAATAAAGGTACGAACTCATTTATTGTCTTGATGGGTGGTCATCGAGACGAAAGGTACGCACACACATTTATTGCCTTGATCGGGGGTCATCATTTGTGTTGATCACTGGGTCATTACTTTTTGGTGGTGATGGTGGTGACGATGGTCTTGTGGTCGCTCTGGTACAGACTGATCGGTTCGGGTACAACGTTGGACAAATTCTTAGCCAGAGCTTCAATCTATGCACGCCCAATGGCTCATGCTCAGTGGTATAGGGCATGGACGAAAGCCGCCATCTCGGGTTGCCGGAGGAAATCAGCCATGGACAAGATTGGAGTAAAGCCGATTGGAGCGCTGCTGCCCTGAGGAGCCGGCGGAACGGAGGCACGCATGACATTTCGACGGGACCGCTCCCCGGCGCAAAACAGACACGCGTGACCGTACCCGCCACCCTAGGAGAGCGGAAGGAAACTAGGCACACATGGGCTTGGAACGATGCCAAAGGGTGGGTGCTGAGTATTTGCGCGCGCACATGAAAATTGCACGGCATGCTAGCCATAAACAGTTTCGCGGTAAAAAAAAAACAAGAATTGATGATGTGCAGTGTATGCACAATCATTCCGCATTATTCTGCAACAAAATTTTTCTCATACAGTCTCTGGCTTATGCGTTCCACAACCTCCAGTATAGCGGCCATGTTTGTTATCACGTGACGGCCCCGGCATGACAGGCCTTGGGTTGAAGGCCAGCCAAGCGGCCGTACATCCGTAAGCCTGGGTGACGCGGTGCTGCAAGCGCAGTTGTTTCGGGTCGACCGATGGACAGTGGTTAAATTGACGACGCAAAGTGTTGGCCCATGGTTCAACGGACATGTAAGCGAACCATTATTTCTCATTTTAACATCGTGTGTGCTCGTACTGGAACGCTCTGGTACGGTATCATCGTGCATGCGCATCCCTCCTTCGCTCCGAGCGATTCAAGCTTGTAAGCTTCTTGTGCGCCGTTCACGTCAGCTCGTCACTTAGGTTTTTTTTTTTGTCATTGTTATTGTGCCTAGTCGGGTGTTCTTAAGCCACGATCTGTTTGAAGTGGTTGCCCAGCCTTTCGCGCTTTGCTTGACGGCCTCGAATGTGTGCGCTTCAGTGCCGAGTGCAAAATAGTGTCCGCTTGTGTGTTGACATGTCGGCCGCTGGTGTTTTAGCTTCCCACGTATGTTAATGTAAGCGTTTGCCTCGATACTGGTGCAATAATCTCTGCTGAGTTCGCCAGTGCGGCGGGGCCGCAATAGTTTTGCGTAGTTCGCTCCAGAGCTGCAGATTGTTTTTGTTAGATGTGCCAACTGGATGGCCACAAACGGGTGTTGTTTCATAGTAAAACCTTCTATACACGGGCATTTTCAATGGTGATCGAGCCTATCCAGCCAAAGTGCCCAGTCTCTTCTGATCAAGATCGAGCCTCGGTCTGAACGCAGTCGGTCGTGATCCACGCGTCGTAATTGAACAAGCCGATTGCGATCGGAGACCGACTTAAACATCTTACAGCTCGGTATGTTGGAAAAAGAGGCTTCAGCTTGAAAGCGATCTGCTTTGGGGGCAAAATCTACGTGGGCCGACGACTCGTACCTTCACGTGGGCATTGCTCTCCCCCCTCAATTTGCGTTGAAGTGTCGCTTCGCTCGCTGCTGCTACCGCGAATCCTTACGCCAGCGTTTTAACAGTGGGTATCCATGGTCATCGAGTGTGAAGTGTTCGCGTTTGCCTGTGCGCGCTGACACGCTGACACCACGCTAGTTAATATACTTAGTAAGCAAATGTTTACAAGGGGCCGTTCTACTCCAGGGGCTGCTCCGTGTGGCACGGCCGCGCGAGCCCTTTCTTGAATATGATCTGCAATGCGGACAGTGTAGGAGTTTAGGCAAACCAAGGGCCGATAGCCTCATGTGCGCTAAAGCACACATATGCTTGCGCGTTAACCGCGTTGACGAATTGAAATGTCACTGTCAAATATTATTTTTTTTGCTGCCCTCTCCCCTTTGTCTGCTTTGTGCTACATTTTTTTCCTAGGCATAATGAAGCAACTAGCCCAGCAACAAGCTTCTTTCAGTAAACCCGTCTGTCCCGATATATCACTACGGAATACAGTTTGTGAGAGTTGCATGGCACAGTCTTTCTTATTGAATAAAGAGATTAATAATTGTTTAAAATTTTACACTATCACAGGGCTTGACGGTCATCAATTTCCGGGAGGCTACTGCAGCTATAGCTACTGCGCACCACCTTTAAGGTCTCTTTTTCCTAAACCTTTCAATGGCTCGTTTATAAACAAAATCGCGCCTGATGGCCTTTTAATATACTTTGCCCATTGTGCCACAGGGATTTGGCATAAACAAATTACAGAGATATTTCTCTCTTATTTTCCTTCTTGCAGTAGTAGCGCTAGTAGGAAGCAAGTAGCGGCGATTTCAACACTCCTGAAGCGACGGCACACGCGAGTAGTTCTTGCCTGGGCGACTGCTTTACAGGCGAAATTTACCGCATTAAGAACTTTGCTACTCTATCTCGGCGCATTCTCAATCATGTACAATAGTCTTACGTTGTCGCTGCCACGACACTAGATCACACGAGTTTTAGGGGGCCCCTACATCCCTCTGAACTGGTTGGCGACCGAGCGGTTTCCCTCTCGCCTTCTGTGCTGTGCCAAAGGCTCTCGTGGTCGACGCATATTTCGATAGGAGGCACGTCGTGTTGGGCTTCTTTTTTTTTTTAGAGCGTAGCTCTTTGGCGTCCGTTCCTGGGTTTCGCGTCGTCGTCGGCGTTGTCGTCGGCCTCGTAACCAGCTCCGCCCCCCTTTCATCCCCCCAGCGCTAGCAGCGACCGACTGATAGCGCTGGATGCCGCTGACGCCGCTAGAGAGTCAAGATAACGTGACTGCATAGAACACCGTCGCCGCCATGCAGAAAGAGGAGGAAAGGGTCCCCCCCTGTTCTTGTGTGGCGGATAGGGTGCTCTTCAGTTGCCGACGCGCCGGTTATTTCACGTAGGCCCCGGCACGTCGACGAATACGTGACCACCTTCCCACGGCTAGACCTGGTTCTTAGCGCTGCGGAAGCGAGGGTATCATATTGTTTGTGTCGGCATCGGCGGCGTTGTCCCTGAAACCAACTCCGCAGCTGGGGTTGACTCACTATCGGCGTCAGCGGCATCAGTCAGTCGCTGCTATCTCTTCCCTCCTCCCTTTATCGTGTTGTCCACTTGCTGCGCGCGCTTCTGCCCCCATCGTTTGCCGCTGGGTGTACACGCCGCCCCCCTCCCCCCTCTTCCTGCGAGTCTCCGGTTGTCAAAGCGCCGGCTCGAACTTAATTCCTTTCTTCGCTCCTCCTCCAATGCAACCCCTGTGCGGTGGCAATCAGAGAGCCAGATCGGTGGCGGCGGATCTGTATATGTGCACCGCCCGAGCCGAAATTGCCGCTGCCGTTCGCCCTGTGCGGTGGCAATCAGAGAGCCAGATCGGTGGCGGCGGATCTGTATATGTGCACCGCCCGAGCCGAAATTGCCGCTGCCGTTCGCCACTGCGAAATTATCTGCCAGTTCTTTCTGAGCCATGAGCGAGACGACCGATGGAAGTCCTCCGTCTGCTGCTGCTGCTGCTGCTGCTGCTAAACGAGCTGCCAGAGCAGAGGCCCAGCGCCGTCGCCGTCAGAATCCAGAGGTGCGTGCCGCCGAAGCAGAAGCTTACCTAGTGGAGTCTTTGTTAAAGGAATACGTGTGAAAAATAAAAAAAAATTCTGTGATAGCGCATACATGTGTTGCTCGATTTCTTTGCCTCAATCTATCGAAAAGGTGAAACAGCTTATTTGCTGCGCTCAAATTTCGCATTAGGAAGTAACGTAATCGTCGGTAATTTTTTTTCTGGTGGAAAACAGCCTCAGCATCGGATTATCAGCAATCTTTGCTTTTGGGCTGCAAGCGGTGGACGCCCACAAGCCGTCCAAAGAACACAAGGTGAACTCAGTCGATTGCGCAAGAAATACAAGCGAAACGACAAGAAAGAAAGGGCCCGCGACTACAGCGCAACGACTTGCTGGCTGACAGATCGCAACTGACACCTGTCGTAGATGGACTAGTCTACAGTTCTTACCCCCGTGACGTCAAGAGGATCGACCTGTTGACGTCGCGACATCTTACGATGCCAAAAAACGGCGGAGAAGACAACTCATTATTTTCTTTATATTTATTCGCGCAGGGGATTTGCCGCACTGTGTAGCGTTGCCGCGTTCACGAAAGAAGATTAACAGGGCATTCTGCACAGGACACAAGGGTTTATCCTTCTGTAGATAAGAAACTGAGCGGGCGTTGTGGCATCTTAATAAAATTATGAACGCTAATATTATTCTACATTTTATTTTGCAACGTAAGCGCCAAAAAGCAAAATTCTACTTGCATAATTTATGGGGCTATTCTGCAAACACTTTCGCCTGGGAGGTGAAAGTTATGCGTTATCTGCTATATCTAGTTAAGATAGGGTAGTCGCGTCATTCGAAATGCATCAGTGCCTAATTGGCATATCTAAATGCACTACAAGGTTACTAGCAGGGAAAAAAAACAATACATAAGAATAACGACGTTCAACGGTGCTCTCTTTACGTCACTATGATAGACCAGCTTCCCAATTAGCAAGCGTTGTTCTCTGCATTTCTCCTTTTCCCGACTAAATTCGGCACCGTTCGTCGTTCGAATGAATACGAAGTACTAGCAACACACAAGAATTTCCTTTAGCTACCTCCTGCCGCCTGATTCCTGGCTTCTCCCCCTTGTTGAGTGCGAGCCATGACAGATGTTCATCATCTTTATAATCATCATCATCATGCCGGGGCTTGTTGCTTGCGCATCACTTTGGCACGAGAGCCAATTCGACATTTTTCGTGTCATAATACAAAGAGGCTGTGATTATGCACCCTGTTTGCAACAGTATTAGTAAAAAGAGGTAGGTTGGTTTGCAAAACTGACTACGCCACCACTAGTTGGGCAAGCTGCCTTGAAGAGCCAGCTTTACAAATATGAAAAGGGTCTAGTGTGTCACAAAACGCATTTTGTTATTCCGTTCTTATTTTATTTTTTTTAAAGTATTTATTAGTCCCCTGGAAAGATAAATATATGTTCGAGAACATATTGTATTATTTTTGTGTTCTTCCTTTTCTTCAAGTATACATTTGTTGATGCTTGTTGCAGACTATACGAAAACGTGGTCTTTGTTTGATTTTCGGGGGAGACAACGAAAGACCTCTTACAGGCCGAGGACAATGCTACAGTGCTTGACCTAAGCGTTCGCATGGAGGCTTGAAAAGTGGTAATTACACAAATGTCACTTTCTTTCTCAGATGTTTATCAGAGAATCAACCTTGCGTTAAGAAGCCAGCGGCGTCGTGACAAGAAACAGCAATGAGACAGTTCATTCCGGCTGTCACGAGAAGTTTTCACAGTTGGCTCAGTGAACCGTTCAGGCGCCTTTGTAGTCGGAGAAACGAATTCGGGGTGAGTGTAAATGCTCGGTCCCTGTAAACATATCGTGTGTTACTGTGTTGGTAAAGCTGCCATCTCTTCGTGTCTCCGCTCATTTCATCAGCGTCCTGCATTTGATTGAAGTTCAATAAGCCCCACTTTCTTCTCACTGACACGCAATTTATTTAGCAATCCGTTATTTCACGGTAATCTCTGCGCTTGCCGCGGAAAAGCTACTGTCGACAATTCTTGGACCAGTGTAATAACAGTAGCACTGAGTCTGACTAACATGCGCCCTGAGATTTCTTCTGCAGGGTACGCACATGATAGTGAGCTGCTGGGCCTCTAAATTAGGACAGACTAGACGATAAACAATGGCCTCATTCTGTTTGACCTACCGAAGCGGCATGAAATCCACTAATTATGCTTCAGTAACAGAGCGCTTGTAATGCATTTTTTAATTTACTATGTTAAAGCTGTTTTATTCAAGGTTTAATGGTATGTTATGTAATAACTCCCTTGACCTATGAATATTTTATAAGATTGTCGCCTTCCCCATCCTTAGTGTAGTACGCCACAAGGCGAGGAATAAATTTATGTTGCCTTTGTGTAATTATTTCCAAGTATGGAGAAGAACATAAGGTGCTTGAGGCCTGTTCTGCCGTTTTTGTTTTAGCTTAATGTTAATGCATTATCATTAGAAGCGTCAGTGGAAAAAAAGTTTATATATGTGAAGTGTGGCAGGCCGGCAGACGTGTGCAAATATTTGAATCTTTCGAATATCAAATTGAATAGTCAGTATTAGTAAATGCGAATATTTTACAAGTACTTTCCCAATTAATCAGAACGTCAGCTGTGCCCAATCAAGCATAAAATTAGAGCACAATAGGTATGCTATATTTGCACTCCCGCGGTCATAGTACATACATTAAACGTAGAACTATTGTGGCGTAGAAGACTGCGTTCCTTAGGTAGCCATACTATTCAGTCAATACAGCGATTTGCAAGAGGAAACAGTGCGTTAGAAGAGAACTAAGATCGACAACACAGCGGAAGTTTTGTCGAGCTTTCTTAGTCCTCGGCTGACGCGCAGCTTCCCTTTTTAAATCGAACACCAAGTAGCATAACGTCGATCCCTTAAAAGTGCGATCATTCGAACTGTCTGAAGAGTCCTGTGCAGGCGAATAAACTATTTGTTTGCTCCTAATGCTTCATATGTGCTCTTAATAAAGGACCCTTCATAACGTGCTATATATAAAGACAGAAACGTGCCAACATTAAGAATTCTAGGATGTGAGCATCGTTTTGCATTATTTGTAATAACGGCGGTTCATTATTAGAAAACCACTCGAAGACTATTCAATATATGATTCGATTCGACTTTCTTCTGGCACTATTCGACTCTTGTTCGATTTGGTCTCAAAAGATGATTATCCGCACACCCTTAGAATCCAGTCACGTTGTAAAGAAGGGAGGTGAGAACTGAGAAAAGCGTGGTTCAAGAGGGGGGAACTTTGGGCCAGTTGGTTCGACACGTTTAAAGAGGAAAAGAACCGCGACTTCAGACGGGGTGTAAGGCATAAGATGGGAACGTGGTTTAAATCATGGTTACGGAACCTCACAGATGTTCGACTTAATGCTATAGTATCTCTCTCGCATTTACCACTAAATTGCCAGTGAACGTGTTACTTTATTCTTATTTTTATTCTACTCCGTAGTCAATTCATTAGTAAACCATGCTCGTTCAACTACTGCAAGAAACGTTATAATTCCAAACACACACACACACGCGCGCACACGCATGCACGCACACACGCAGGCGCGCACACAAACGGTACTGTCGACCTCAAATCTATCCACGCCTACCGATGTAGGAGCAGAACAGGGCAGAGAAAAGGATGTGGTAACTCTTACTTTCGGAGCTTCACGGCTGCTGCAGAGGTTAAAATTGACGCTACATTCGATGATACTTTCATTAACAAATTTTCCTCATTAACGTCTGACTACTTACTTTAGAGGGCATGTCGTAATTGTAAAGTGCTTGGGCAGCGGTGCGGTAAGCCGGCTTTCTTCGATAACATCATGTCAGAGGTCAAACTGACGTCGCCCAACTTTTAATTGCAAGGAAAACCGAGATTCTGTACCCCTTCGAATTGATCGTCACTGTCCTCCACATCTCAAAAACAAAAAACAAAAAAAACACGCGTGGTCGGTTACACCAAATCTCTTCGTCGATTTCGTCACACGCCTCCGCAGTCTGCGTAAAAACTTGTCATAACGAGGGCGCACAGCGCAGGCCAAATGCACTAATGGGCACACGCTGGCAGAGGCAGAGGTCACATCTTTCGTAACTACTACAAGGATCCTGTTCCCCCTTTTTAGAAGTTTTTTTTATTTTTGCGCTGGGCAGTGCCATGGCGCTCTTTGGCCCATTTCTGGCCCTTGCACTAAAAGAAAAGAGAAAAAAAATATCCATCCATTTTATTTTTGTGCTTTCTAGTTGTTTTGGCTGTTGTTGAGGAGGGGTCAGTTTGCCACCGGTCCCTCCTGCAGTTTGTTTGTCGCTGTACGGGATCAGAACTTTAGCTGGTGTTTAACTACAGATAAAGTCATCCATTGTCACGTTTTACGGAAGTGCAGCGCTGTGATTGTTCGTGCGCTACATGAAAAAAAGAAATGAACACAATAAAAGGCCAAAGATTTTTTTTTGCGCAATACAGTACACGTATGCTGGACACTAAAACAAATTACTCTGGCTTCTTCCAACAACCTTTAGGTAAATAGAAGAAAAAGAAGGTGGAGGAGGGGAAACGGCATCTGGTATCTTTGAAACGTTATTCTCAGGCACAGCACATTTAGCGTGTTCATTATCGCAATCGATTATTTCCGACTTGAGTGCGCCAATGATTTCGAAAAGCATGGCATCCGATTAGTATTTAGTCGCACTGTGAACATCATGAATTGGTTGGGAGTAGCAAGCCGGCGAGGAGATTTTCTTGCCGACCTGTGACTCCGTCTGACCAAATACGCTCATTTTTTTCTCTTTTTTTGTGTGTGTTCGCTTTCTTTCTCTTTTATTCTTTTTTTTTGCAGGAGCTAATATGTTCTTTGGATTAGCACAGAAATGAAGGTAACACAGAATGGTAGGGCAGAATACCAGCGCTGCAACAAAGCTGAAGTTTGATAAGAAAAAAAAAACGTAGAAAAAGAAAGGAATACACCATCTGTGGGCGCATTTCATTAGAATCGCATAGAATAGATAGCCAAACATTTGCGTCTCACAGTTTAACGAAGAGATTGAGTCGTCCTGCGTCCTTCGTTTTTGTGTTGCCGTCCTCTTCTTTTTTTTCTTGCGCTGACCTATAAAGACCTATAGATAAAGGCGTAAATTCCAACCCGGCCAGCTTTCCACCTTACTCACATGTTCCGGCGATATCTGTGATAGCCATTTAGTTAGATCATAAAATATTTAAAGGAAAACAAAACGCGGTCAGGGCCTTGTTTCCTACGAATCACCATTACGGTATAATATTTTCAGCGCAAGTTTGTTGGTTAAGGCCAATGATAAACATCAAGCGCAGATGTGCGCTAATATGAGCAAGTAATACATCAACGACACCGATGTTCTCGCACACTCACAAGTACTACTAGTTTTGTTTGCGGACTCTTTTTAATAAGAATTCAGCACCGATGCACCGATTTGATGTTTGATACCGACATCGCCTGCAGCTTTTACCGCTGCAGCCTTAGAATCTCCTGGCCGACCTTCACGGTGGGGCCGGCTAAATGCTACGTGAGAGACAAAAAATTACCAATGACTGCGTAAAAAAAAAAGAAAAAAAAACGTGCAAAGAAATTAAAATCTATACGAGTAAGGTATACGTAAGGTATTTTGTAATTGTTGACAATTATATTTGCAAGAAAAAAAATCTGGGAGTCCGAGACGGGTTACCTCACTAGCTCTTCTTTGATTGACATGTATATTCAGCAAGCGGCCGCACACCGGCCTTCGCCGGACGCCCAAAAACGGCAGCGAAGATAACCTTTCACAGTTCAGCACTGAAATACGTGCCATTTTACTGAGGCTTCGCCATGCACTCTCAGTCGGATAACTGTAAATGTATCCGCGAAAGTATACTGGCCGGAACCTCGCTCGTAATTCTCGACTCTGGTTCCTCTAACAAGGCAACACCTTTCTTAGCAGTTTTTGTTTTAATTGACTTCATCTCCGATCCTCACTCCGGTAGGATCAACGTTCATAACTTGAATATTTATAAAGCAAGTCATCCCAATTAACATGCCTACCAAGACACGATAAAAATACGAAATGTTGCTACAGACATGCTGGGTACCAATAAAACGGTAAAAATAATTATTGTGGAAGAATACTCGAGATGAATAATTTGGTTCGAGAGCCAGTGACTGTTCTATTTCTTTATGGTAAAACGACCGCATGGTTGTATGTTATTAAATCATCAAAACACGCGTCCAAAATTTCTCAACTGTATTAGGCTCAATTGCGCGTCCCCAATAAACGCAAATTAGCATGTTCATTCATTCATTCATTCATTATGGCTGCCAACGGCTTTGCAGCCTTGACGACAGCTCACTGCGTCATGTACATCCCATTTCTTTTTCTGCTCAATGGGAGCAGGTTAACTTTAAAAACAACACTTTCCAACTTAGTTATAGTACAGCGGAGAAGTAAAAGTGCAATAGCAAAGCTTACCATAAATCATGCCACTGGAACATTCACACGCGAATACAAGCAAACATTTATGTGTAGTAAAATAAAAAGATCACCATTCGGAAACGTGCTGCCTTTCATGGGAGAACGTAGAACACGTCGCATTAAGCTGTCACATATGCCATACATACTTTTCATCCTCGCATTCTTATAGATCTCCTTAATCAGGCCAGGTAACAAGACGTCATAGATCGGAGGGAAAAGGCCTTGTGCTGTCTAGGTGGTGTTGAATTAGCTGCGCCATTAGTGACGTCGTTGCTCTCAGTCGCAGCCGAGCGTTGCGCGCAGCAGTTTCTCTCCGGCTTCGAAATCGATAGGCGACGTGTCATATGTACTCCTGAGGAGCACGCAGCCTTCGATCAGCAACGCCGGGAGCAGAACCAGGAAGGAGCTCGTCTAAGCCGTGCCGATGCCGCAGCCCGGGTACAAGAACAAGCACGTGCAGCGGAGCGCAAGCAGCCAACTGCGTAACGTAGATCCGACACCCTACCAAGCCGTCGTTTAATAAACCATCGGCATTAACCCAGTGATAAACATCGGTGCCGCACGATTGAGCTTCGCTGGTTAACCATCTGTAGGAAGTGCATGGGCGGCGATTTTGGAGTAATCTTCATTTCTGAAATTCATGTCGCATGGTAGAGAATTTTCGCATAAAGTAAAAAAAAAATTGAGAATCGTAAATCACCGGTTTTGAATCTTTTGAAAAAGCCACAAAGAAGAGAATGGGAAGGGAAAACACGAATTATTGATATCACAGAAGATCCCAAGTTTAATTACCCCGTAAGCAATGCCAGTTTCCACTGGGACGGAAAAACATCAGTTTCTAAGGATAGATTGAACAAGAATGTTAACAAAGGCAACGAAGGTCAACACAGCCCTTGATTACTAAGTTTGGAATGCCGTCACTACCCACAGTGAGCTTGGCTTCAGAAATTTCGTCTGCTGTTAAGGGTGAACACGATAAACAATCAGCATTATCCATAAAATTGACCACGGCAGGCCCACTCAATGGTTGCGAGACACTTCTACTGAAATGTTCAGCAAATGCCTCGCATACTTTCTGTGATATACATGAGAGTTTATCATTCGATTTCAATGCCGTCAGATTCATTTTATATTTTCCGTGAAGTCTTGCCAAGCGCCAAAAGCTGTTGGGATTCCTATTGAAGTTTTAATCAAGATTAGTGCGATAAAGAGCTTATACCTCAGTATACCTCCGCAACTTGGTAATATACCGTACTAGTACTTGCAATCTAGTCATTTGTACAGTTTATGGTACCTCCGTTCTTTTTGCAGATAATATTTTAGGTCCGAAGGAATACTATGATAGAAATATAGGCTTCTTGGGACAAAATAACGCAGTAGATATTGTCATTGCATTCATATTAGTCGAAGTAAGAAACAGAGCGCAAGCCTCAACATTCGTTTCACTGAAAAGAGAATTCCAGTAATACGCGCAAGGTATCAGTACAATCCGATTAATCATCCCGCGCTTCATGACTTTCGGGGAAGTTTCGGCAAGAGACAGTGACAAAACAAACAAACAGTAAATGCGGGTAATATTTATCTATCGCAACGAGTTAGTCATCCGTTTCACTGACTTCAAAGATGGTAGTATTTGTTAAGAATAAATCTAAGGTGTGACCAGCCAAGTTTATTTTATTACAGTGGTGAAACCCATTGAAACTGACCAACGGTATCGGCGATAGTGGTGGCCCGTGGGCTGTAGCAACAGGCCCGTTTAACTTGGCGGTCAAGGCTGGCAATAAAACTGATGAAATCAATGAGTTATTGCTCTTTTACTCGTACGTTAGCGCTGTCACATAAAAGCAAGCTGTTTGACGAGTCAGCGCTAAGCTCACTGATGTGCCTGTAAATATGTATTTTGTAATTCATAAAGTCAAGCGTTCTCTAGAAATCCGCAAAATGTTGAATAAAACTGTGTCGAAAGAGAGCCTTTGGGCTAAACTGCGGTAGTATTAGGAAAATCAAGGTCATTATTAAATGCGATATGGAAAGAGCAGTAAGCTTGGGCACCTTGTTTTCAGCTTTGTATATTTCACCGCCCTGTCCTCGACTATTGAAACCAGAAATCCATCGAAGTGCGACGTCGTAGTAGACAGCTTAATGCGAGAGATGAAGAAGCCTATCGCAACGGGAGTTTTCGGTGCTACTTTTAGCACTCACTGTATTTTAACTGCCAATCCCAGTTGGCCTCCTTTGTCGGTGGCTCACCGTTCCCCGCCCCCCCCCCCCCGTCTGGTCTAACAACATATCAGAAAGCAAAGAAGCACGTCCGCTTAGCTTGTCGTAGTTGGAGACACTGTAATTGACCTGTAGTCGAGGCAAAGTTTTTGGCCGGCAGAGCTCCCACAGCCGAGGTGGTAAGCTGCGGAGCATAGACTTCGGCCAAACCCACTCACGTAGGGCCATGAATTTCCACACGAAGCGCAGAATTTTCCGCACGTAGTTGCCGTACATCCAACTCACCAGCGGTAATCTGCTTATTTATGAAGTTAAAGAAGTTCCATGAGCGCAGGCGAGGCACGTTCGCACGGCGCTTGCACGCGGGACAACAAATCTTTACGGGGCGTGACAGCTTTGGAGGCGGGCCGAGCGGCACGCGCAATGCTCGGACTGAAGCTTTTCACAGATTACATGCACAGACCTCAAATAGCTAGATCCAGAATGTGAACTCATGCGCAATGAAAACGCACCTTGCAAACCATGCATGGTAGTAACTGCAGCCTCCCACGAATAGGTTCAGAGGAGCCTGCACATGCGTCCGTCGTGCCCGTCATGTTGCGGCGCTATATGTGCTGTTCCCCATGCTTGGGTATATATAAAGTTCATGAGCGCTGATGTCGTAGCCAATTGCGGAGCACTGCTAGTAAATATAACCTTATTGACTGATCTGGTTCATAGAGCGATATATAGAGAGAAAGAGATAAATTTTGTTCATTATTATCCGGAAAATCAATCATTGTGAAAAACCTGGTGATGCACTCCAAGACAACAAGGGAGGAAAGAAAGGCACTGAAATAAAAACAAAATCGCACGCGCACGCACGCGCTCTCACATTCTTACTTATACGAAAGCGAAGTCCACTTTAACGAAAGTTATTTAAAGTGAGTCACCGAGGTCGATATCTCGCGGCGTTTCTATAAGATATTCAATGGAAGGTACAGGCACGACCACTGCTAGTGGGAACGCAATGCTCATGGCGTCGCTGCGCGGAGTGCCCCATCACCGGCGCCTCATGAAGTATGGCGGAGCTCGCGTAATCAAGACGATTGGCGAAAAGCTCGGGGAGTCGTCTGCTATAACGAGCCGTCTGCCAAGATTTCACCAGACGCCGAGGGTAGCGCTCCGCGAACCACTGCCACACGCTCTCGTGTTCCTGCTTGCAGTCGCGCCGCCTGTACAGTTGAGAATCTGGACAAATCGGCTGAAATTATCAACTGAACAAACAGGTTTTTGAACATGGCGTAGCGAAATGCTACGGATTAAGTTTGACCACCAGCCGATCTAGCGAGACTCGAAGTACAAAATAGCAGCGTTTTCGTGTTCCCCGTCCATTTGAATGAGGCTGCCACGCCGGCACTCGAACCCATGGCCTAGTTCTACACAGCTGAAAGACATATAGACACTTAACTAGATACAAAGCGCGTAGCGTGGCTAGTAATCGATCAGTGTGCAAAGCACGTTCGTGATTTCGTCCGTTTCAACAATGGTGCGTCTCCCGCAATAAAAAGGGCAGCGCAAGAAGTTATTGTTGACCCGTTGCGATTACTCGCTGCCAAACGCTACGGTCTTCTTCCTTGCCTGTTCTAAATCAAGAATATATATATATATATATATATATATATATATATATATATATATATACGGTTATAAGAGAAGTCGACCATAACCTCGATGCAAACAATTCGTTCCCTCTTTATACAGCGTGCGGTGAACTCGACACGCCTTCTTTGTTGTTTCTTCTTCGTGAACACAATTAGCAGCTCCTCAAATTTGAAAGCTGCCATTAATAACGACCTGCGTCTGTTCATTTAGGCGTCTTATCACTTGATATCCCTTGATTTATCGTTCACTCATCGTAGTCCCTCACGATGAAAACCGCTTTTCGACGGCCAACCCGCTTCTTTGCCGTTAATGCAATGTTATGAAAAGCCGCACATGCTGACACAAATGTGGCTGACTTCTTTCGATAGTGCATGCGTGTCATGTACTTTTGAAGGCACCTTAACGCTGCTTCTAGCAGCTCTTCTAGCTTTTTCTGTACATCTCTCAACCACATTCCAAATTCATGTAAAGTGCTATGCTGCAGCACCCTTTAACCGTCTGGGTGGTTTAATCGCCTGCAATCGGAGTGAGCGTCCAGGGCTCGAGCGGATACCCGGTCTCGTGCGCAATGTAAATACGACAAGTCATGAAGCGATACCCGCCTGATACAGCAAAACGCCAGAAAACTTACTCAGCACTAATTCGCCCCGCCGATGCTTCGTGGCGAGGCGGCTGCAATGAGGGGAGTGAGTCCGCACACATGAATCACGGACTGGAAACCAGGAATCAATGTATCCAGATTACGTAAGTCCGCACCGCACACCTGACGGGTAGTAAGAAGAGCAAGACGGTGCATAACTATTGTGGTTTAGAGGCCACAGCTCAGTAGATATTGCAGAATGTGTATGATCGTACTCAATATTTCTTTCGAAAGTATATTTTCCAGGGAAGTCATACCCTCCAACATCGTTGCTCATTTATATGTAATTATTCCATCTGGAAAATGAAACAGTAAAATCATACCTTTCTCAGAGCAGAAAATTAACTTATAACATGAATAGCGCTGGTATGAAAAGCAATGGGCCAACATCCATCATGGCACACGTGCATTTAATATTTATTGATTAGAACTTATAATCGAGATCAGGCAAGAAAAATCTATGCGCGTGTCTGCGTTTGGATTTTTGGCGCATTCAGCGCTGGCACACCTTGGTGAAGGCTCAATTAAATATGAAAACACCGGTAATTCAAAGCAGGCAATGTAAAGAACAAATAGGAGGCGGCGAATCAGTGATAGTTTATGAACACTTACGACCAGAGTGTTGAGGGCGTACGATATCCCTTCCTGGTCATCTATCCTTTTGTCTCGACCGGACTGAGATCCTGTCGCTGCGTGATGGCTACCAGGATTTCGTCAACACACGTGACTCCACCAGATTTACGGCGTAAAACGTCGTAAAACGGCCACCTTGGTGCGGGCCTTTTGCTGGGTGGTAAGCGAGAAGTCCACGCAGCGTTGCTGCAGGCCCACCACCGTGATTGCCTTGACCACTTCATGGATGGCGTCACTGACGTATTACTATGCCATAGGAATGTACTCTTCCAGCTGACACTTGGAAACTCCCGCTTTAAAAAAAAAAGTAAGAAACGAAGGGCACAGATGACTCTTTCATGTGCTGGGATGACACTGGACCACCGGCTCCCAAGAATGTCTTTCAGTTGGTCGCACAACCATGGAGCTGTTTGCTTTGCGGGGAAATTCATAAAGGGGTCTCGCGACACCAGCCACGAAGGCTGGCCGAGCGACGACAACAGCAGGACTAGAGGAGCGGCCGTTCCGAACTGCGTCAAGTAAGCCGTCTGTTACGAGATGCGCGGACGACGAGTCATGCCAAGCGCGTCGTCTGCCGCGAGCTCAACGTACGGCGGGTATACAGGTATGGTGGCTAGAAGAGTAGGTGTGCGGACCGACACGTCTGGAGCGTAGTTCGCCGCTTCTCCGCATCACTACGCAGAAATGGCGCTGCGCTCAGTACAGTCATGCTCAGCGGCGCAAATCGTCTGGTAGTCTTGGCAGACGGCGCGCAACAAACGAAGCAGGCAGAGTGAAAAACTGTCATCTGTAGCCATCAGTTTGCGCAATGAGGAGACAAGGCTCTCTACTGTTGCGTGTTTGCAAGTTTCTTAAAGATGTGGAAGCTTCACGGCGAAGACGTGAGTAGCGTGGTTAGCGGAAGGAAATTTCCGAGGCCGAATAAGGTGAATGCGCATCAGATAGTAGCGGTATTTCTCCCTCAAAGAAGGTCAACATGCCCGCTTACTTATTCGCTCTGAAATGTAAGTATGGCGTACCTAAAGCATCATTGGTTCTCAGCACCGATAAGAGCCGCAGCGAGCACTTGTGAGTGAGGGACTTCTTTTACAATAGTTCCTCAAGCGCGATTTCACCGATGCCGTGGAGGAAGAGAGGTTTACGAAAGATGCAATAGTCTGGTGCTTCCGCTCAAATCAATATTTGATGCTAGATAAAAGAAAGACGAATAATATTTGGGACTGTGATGACAACGCAATTATGACTGCAAACACTCGAAGAGATGCAAGCAACAAGCTGCGAATGAAATCTGTGCGAATTGAGACATCAAGACTTCTTTGCCGACGCTTGCGGAGCTTGTCATCACCTGCGTGTTGCCTCATGCTCGGTAACTGGGTCTGACAGTTCCACAACTGACGCGTTTTTTCTTTTAGCAAAATTAGTTTCTAACATCACCCTTCATAAAGATCAATTAGAAGCGTGTGAATTTCCATGAAAAAAGGCGATGACTGCTTACCGTAACTCTGCACTAAAGGTAAGTTCGCTAAGTGCGTAAATATTCGAAATATTACCAGCTACAGTGTCAAGGGCTGTAAAGATTTTTGCTAAGCCTTTGGAAAGACGAACGATGACAAGATTTAATTACACGGGAACTGTAATTTCAGCACCAAGCGCAACCTCCGTGTACCAAAGGGTACTCCTAGCAGCCATTATTGCTTGGTGGTTATAGTTGTGTTGCTGATGATGAGGTCGTGGGTTAGATTACGTACCGTGGCAGCCCCATTCAAACTGGGTCGGAATGCAAAAGGCTTGCGTACTTAGCTTTAGCCCCATGTTAAAGGTCCTCTGGTGGTCAAATGGTAATCCGGAGGGCCCCAGTGCATGCGGCGTCTCTCACAACCCGTGCGTTATTTGCTTCTGGACATTGAACCTCACAGTTTATATGGTTCAAAATATGCTTCGCTTAACGAAATCGCTAAAGATACGCGCTAGTTCACAGCTCCAAAATAACACCGCACTTGTTCAAAACCGTTAAAATTGTGGTCCGAGGTTCCTGCATAGAAGCTAGAAAAATGATTCCAGCACTTCGTGTTTTCTAAAAATGGCAAAATTTCTCATACACGTTTGCTTGCACTTCTCAACACGGTATTTGAAGCGTACCTCATATCTGCAATTAAACACGCCTCTTGTCTACATTCCACTCTTCCCTGCGTACGGACGACGATGTGCGCAAGAACACCGTTCTACTGACAGCAGCGCCATTTTTGCGCTACTATGTGGAGTAGTGGTGAACTACTCAATCAGCACACCTACTCTACTAGCCACCATAATATGGGCTTACAAACGCGGACGACCTCATGGCCCGTTCCGATCCTAGCATAATACGCGTTCGGCGTCGGAATAAATGACATGAGCGTGATGTGTCCACACTTTGCTCACCTGTCCAGCCACGCTGGCGATCCGTAACGAAAGCCTGGCGTCCGGTAATTCGCGAGAGCCGAAGTGAGCGTCACGAAAGCGAGATGGTTGCACGGTGCCGGCCCGGTTTACGCTTCCCAGCGCGCGCGTTGATCTCCACACGTCGTCTTGCTTCTTTTATTTTGAGCAAAAAGCAAACTCCGCATCATGTAACATTTAGAGCTGATCATTTGCTTTCGGAGTAGGCAAAATTCGAGAGCTAATTATCTGATGAGCTACATGTACAGTATTTCTTTTGGCGTCTTCTGGTACGTTGCCTCCTTCGTTCACGTAGCGTCACCACTCACAATGGCAGCCGCCTTGTAACGGCCGCGCTCTGGATTGTCTGTGTCGGGCAGTCATGACTCGGCGGGCCGACCCCGGTGGCCATGACGTAGTGTCTAGACGCACTAATGTCTTCGACGGACACAGCGGATAGTGTCACGTAGAAGCCAGAGGCGGTGCGCACCGAGATTTTTGCAAGGCAGTTCTTCGAGAATAGTGGTACTGAAGGGAGCCGTGGGGGGCCTTTCCATGAAACGAGTTGGTCGAAGCTTTCCTAAACGGCGTTTAACACATTCGAAGGTAAATAAAGTTGAATTATGTCGTGCTTTCCGTTACCTTTGACTTACTCCGCCAAAAACCTAACCACGAGAAATTCCTCACCGTTACAGAGGCGAAAAGACACGGAATCAAGCAGCTATCTTGCGCGGGAGTTTTTGTAATACTCATAAAGGAGTTGGGTGTGGAGATACTAGCTTCGTTGACAAACGTTCACACAAGCGGTTCCTGCATGGCTTTTAGCACGAATTGTTCTTTCTTTTGCTAACTATAAGTGGCTCACCCATGATTGCAGTCATTTGAGCTGCTATCTTCTCTTGCGTATATGCCGCAATTCAAATCGGCATGATGAGCTTTAGCCCATAACACCGGTCTGACTTTATCAGCTTCTTACTCAGTTTTGTTCCATAACGCTACATGGCTTACCGTGCAGAAAATTAATCTTATTGGCTTAGTTTTTAATCACATAGCCATAAGGCCTTGGATTCTATTTAGCTACGTATAACTCCTGGAAGACAATCTCCTTAAACAAGAACGATTGGTAAGTGAAAGAGTCTCTACGTTCAATGGCTCGCTTGTGCGCATCTTTAGGCACGCTTAGATGTAATGAATGCAGCTTTTTGCGCACAAGACAAGGACGAAGAAGAGGCTGACACGAACGAGCCCAGTACTGCGCTCGTGCGTCTCAGCCTCTCCTACGTCGTCCTCTTGTGCACAGAAAGCTACAGTCATGTCCTACCAACATGTCCGAACCGTCGCCATATAGATGTAACATACTATACGCAAGGTATATCACTCGTGTTTGATGGGGTTTGCGCCTGTGAGTTCTCGCAGTTTGTCAACACGAAAAGTCGAACATAGTTCATGAGACTGGTATTGTTAAATGGACTCGAAATATGAGTACAGAGAACCTAACACCAGTATACAGCGCTACCCAAGCGTAACTAAATTGCCAAGAAATGACTCAACCGAACGTGAAACTATGGTAGACTAAGTACCAGCGTCGGTGTGCGAGAATCTAGACTTCTGGCAAGGCACTTTCGCAATGTGTTCAATCATACATTGAAGCCTCTCCCACTATTTAAGAGCAGGGAAATCGCCTAATGTCAATGCGTTTATTGGGATTCTAGACTACAAATACGTCTGGAGCTAGTATATGTAATGACGTACCGTCAGCATATGTAATGATGCGAAAAATAAAAAAAACCTAAGAACACCGGCTTCTTGTAACCACAAGAGTGTGCTATTCTTGTAGTATTTTTTGTCAGTCTTTAAGCTCGGTGTGAACAAAACTTTACATTGTGCAGCTAGAATTAGGTCGCGGTTACAAATCTGGACGAAATAGCAAGCGCAATAACGCAACTCATTAGCTTTTGACTTGCATAGCATTTCTATTCGTGTTTCTATCGGCGTTTGATATGCTGCTATAGCTGAATCCGTTCTTCGCGCTGAGTCACCGCTCAGGATGGCAGTCACGTTGCAAAGGCCCTGCGCTTGATAGTCTGATTGAGGCACGGCCGCGGCCGCACTGGCATAGAGCCGCTGAATCGGTATATACCAGTGTTCAGCCACCCTAGCCTCTCTGTCATTGGTCCTCCTCGAAGTACAACTGGCAAGTACCAGACACAGCGCCAGACGAGATTGCACACCTTCCCTAAAAGGCCGTGTCTCAGAATGCCCGCTATGGATTGTGCCGTGTGCGGTTGCAGCTAACCGGTTGCAAGCGAGACGTGCTCGGCGAGCTAGCATCCATAATTCAGACGAACGAAGTGTCTGCAAGTATTGCAGGTGTAGGCCTGTTGGAGTGAGAGCTTCAGTGTGCGTCGATATCTGCGACGTTGTTATGCATAATAGAGTATTAGGACGTGAGCATTCACGGCGTGTAGAAACCGGGAGTGAGTTAAAGATTGATGGAGGCACTCAATAAAGAGAGAGAGAGAGGGGGGGGGGGGTTAGGGCGAGCAAATTTTTTGCGTGTATTTGGTTTGCTTGCTCAGAGGCCGAGATTGACAGTGGTAGCCCGCTAGCTATGGCATTGCGCTGCTGAGCTTGAGGTTGGGCGTGCGATGCCGGCTGCCATGGTCGCATTTCGGCACTGGTAAATGCCAAAAACGCTCGTGTACTTGAATTTACGTGTAGAGTAAAGAACCCGTGTTTTTCAGCATTATTCCAGAGTCCCCCACTACGGCTTGCCTCTATCCTGGTTGTGCTATTTTCACGTCAAACTGCAAAAAGTTATTGTAACGAAGAATTTCAGTTTTAAATGCGAACGATCTTCGCGTACATCTCTCGAATTTTCCTAAAGAATGGGTGGTTAGCCAGTGGTGCTAGTAAATTCTCTCTCTCTCTCTCTCTCTATATATATATATATATATATATATATATATATATATATATATATATATATATATAGCTTCCCACGTCACTTGTGCCAAAATTAAAAAAAAAGGGAGTGCCATGTAGCTGGACCGAACCAAGGTAATGTTTCTTGCCCGTCCTTTCGACTAAGTCAGACTCTTTTTGGTATTTCGCCTAATAGCACAAGTAGTTTTCGGGAAAGTAACTAATTTATAAAATATTATACTCACAGCTAAATCGTCCATCTGAAGATTGTTGGCCATTATCAAAAAATTCGCGACCCACCTTTCCGTTTCTTTATATACGTAAAAGGGTGGTCATTTGCGCCAGTTGGTTTTCCATAATGTTCAGTGCTGCAGCGCAAAGCGGGACAAAGGGAGAGAGAAAAGACGAGGACGAGCGATTTTAAGCGCTCGCCCTTGTCTACTAATACACGAGCAAGACTATTATTACTATTATCAATAATAGACAAGGACGTCCAGTGAGAGCTCGTCCTCGTCTTTTCTGTGTTCCAACGCCCTGCTTCGTGCTCCAGCACTGAACATTCTATATAAGTGCCACATAAGTTTTTTCCAAGCCGCACAAAATCGGAAACCGTACGCGAAAAGTGTCGTCAAACCAGTCGCGAAGCAGTTTTCGTGTTTTGCGCGCTTTCTCCAGCGCTTATTATGCGCATGGCAAGAAGCTCCAGCGGGTGGAAATTAATCCAGAGCTTTTCACTGCGGCATTCGCCCCATTCCGCTGTGCGGCTGGAAGAAAATTGAACCGTTGTGTTAGCGTTTGTCTGTCTGGGGGCTGTAAGCATTATTCAAATAAGATTACTGTGCTTGATGAATAATCAGAAGCACATAATAAAGGAGGAGGGGGAAAGAAGGGGATAAGTCAGAAATGTTGACCAGGAAAGCGTCTGGCTGGTTGCCCTGTACGGCTGGGAGATGGGAAAAATGGAATAGAAAGGTGAGATATAAAGAGAGACAGAAAGGATGAGGGAAAGGCGTGGTGAATTCGCGCATGCGCTTGGAAGGCTCCACAAAGTCTAAGAAGGCGTTCCCACAGGCCAGTCGCCCCTGAAAAAAAAAACTGAGAATTACATTCACAATATTGTGGGCTGACGAGAGATGGGGACGGTGTTCGGGTAGCGTCAGCACGGACAATGGTCCAGTTGTCGCAACTCCATGGGGAGTGACTTTGCGAATGAAGTCGATGACAATGGCACAATAAATGCTGGATGCTTTCTTCGCGGCCGCCGTCGTCACGCGCAGCTTTGTTGGTCATTCTAATTGGTGTCATGTACGCCTTCCTGAAGGCAACTCTCAACAAAAGCCGGTGCAGAACCGATATCTCAAGTCGTTGAAGCCCAGGTGAACGTCGTGACTGGAGCGAAGGGTTAATTCAGTACGTGTAACGTGGTGCGCCTTGTATTTGGGGTGCTCTGCACTGGTACAGAACTTGCAATGCACCGGCTTAAGAGACCGTTTATAGGGGCCCTGCGCGTCCCCCCCCCCCACACACACGCAGTCAGAGCTTACTCTGTCCCTGTTTTCCTCTTTCTGTTCCCCTTTCTCCCACCCCAGTGTAGGGTAGCAAACCGGGTGCTCGTCTGGTTGACCTCCCTGCCTTTCCTGTCCTTGCTCTCTCTCTCTCTCTCTCTCTCTCTCTCTCTCTCTCTCTCTCTCGCTCTTTATTCTACGAAAGAGAGCGTGCGTTCCAGTTCACGAAGCTTCCATGCAGCGTCCGTCCTGGAAAGAGGAATGGTAACGCTGTGTTCTTATTGCTGTGACACTCGGACAGTTTTGTCTGCGTGACCATTTCCACTAATCGGCAACGACCAGGCAACCGATGGACAAAAAATTCGTGCCCTCTTTTGTTCGACACCGTAGTGAAGTTTGATGGTTTCGTACGTCAGCTTGTTCGTGAGATTCACGTCGGAGAAGTAACTGCGTACCGTGCAGAGGCGGTCTTGAGTTGGAAAAGATGGGTAATTTACCAGGACTCCCTGTGTCAATAAATTGAAGTGCACTTCGCAGAGCTGTGAGTTGCTCGCTCGTTTACGTTGGGGCATGTAGATTCTTGAATGGCGTCCAGGGTTACTCCTCTTGTCTGTATAAACACAGCGTCGCCATAACTGGTCGATGTAGTCTATCAGCCACCACAGATGTGTATGTTGTGTTGTAATTCTAAACAAGGCAGAAAACACCTGCGGTCCGAAGTGAACAGTGAAACGAATTCGGTAATATACATTGCGGTACTTTTGCGTGTCCGATAGTCTTGAGCAAACAACCGCGAGAAAGATACTGGAATGAATAGCTTATTTTTATCGTGTATTTTCGCAGATCCTTCACGTAAACATATTTGTGCACAGCTACCGGCCAGCCACGAATGGATCTTTCAGCGTTCGGCGATTGTTCCTCATCCTTGAGCAAGGCTTATGTGGGTGAGTATCATCACTACGGGCACTGTTTCTGAGTTGCTCGTCCTAGAAAAAAAAATTCAATGCCATGCCACTCTGTGAAAGTGGATGACCAGCGATGCTGTGTATCTGGGCCCCTTAATGACGAACTGTCCATTGCCGTGCGTCGAACGCCGTAGGCACATAAATGGAAGGAGATGCTCGCGACTAGTCGCTCCTCCACGGTGTTGAGCCTCGGAAGGTAATGACGCACAGAGGGGTATGCATACCCATGTGCTGTTACAAAACGCGGCACGACCCATTTTACTACCGAATCCCGGCACGTAGAACCGACACGCACGTCACCGCACCCCGAGTGCACACGCTGCTTCACCGTAGCCAAGGCGATCGTGCGTTGGTCGACGTCCTGCAGTGCAGTAACGGTTGTGAGGTCATTCAAAAACCCCAAGCGGTCACACACAACATTGGCCACACAAGATAGGTTCCCCACAAACTCCCTCTGAAACATGGCTGTTGCTCCGGTGAAACGTTCCAAGTTTGCGGGATCAGAGCCACTTGGACGGTTCGCTTTTCTTTCCGCCTCGCGAGCCATGTGGGTAGCACGCTTACGGGACCGCCACCAAGAGAAAGTAGAAGGAAAACAAAGGCAATACGCAAGTGCTTGGAACGCCGACAAAGGGAAGGCGAGCTGCCGAACGTAGACATGGCCGACGACGGCCAAAGTCTAGCAGGTGTTCCTGTCAGCTTAATATCCGATATGGGCTGTATTTGTACCTAAGATATTAAACTTATTTTTGAAAGTTGGTGGAGTGGTCAGAGCCTGCTTCACCGCCAGCGCTGGTCGGCCGAGTATTGAACTACCTTCGGGATCGGCTCACGTATGGGGAGAAATTCTCCATTTGCACGGCTCGATTGGCGCATGCGTTTTTCTACAGAACCGAGCCCCCCCCCCACCCCCCCCCCCCCATATAGAGCTTCGCGGTAAAAAATAAAGAAAAGAACCAAGGAATACAAGAGATGACATTTTAAAAGACGATAATTTATCAGACAGACAAGTGACATCAGCAAACAGGCAGCCTTACGCAACCGACTGCGCGTATGCAATAGCCTATTAGCTCTTTGTACAGTCGCAGGCCTGGCTATCCGAAGCAAGCAAACGAGATATAAAACAGTTAGAAAATCCATAAATTTGGGAGTAACAAATGCCCTTAATGACACTCTTTAACAACCTACGCAGGTCACTCTAGCCAACAAAAAATAAAAGATAGTACTTTAAAGCCATTCAGAAGGTCTTTAGAGGTGCTGGCTATGAAATACCTCCTGTACCTACAATATATTAACCGGTGAGACCGACGAAGGACGCCGCGAAGCACATCTGTAATAAACGAAAAAATAAAAACAAAAGGAACTCAAAGCAGCTGAGGCACTTTCATTTTCACTTTATTGCCTTAAAGGCCCCACTGTGGGAGTAATACATAAGGGTTGGGTGTACAAAAAGGAAAACATTTTGACCATTCAGGATGAGTAGTGAGCTATTACAGCGTCAGTGAAGGCATGTGGGGTGGTGATGGCCCCGATGACGTGGGGAATGCCGTTGGTGGGTGCTTAACTATTTATGATGTTACCATCCGCAACAACATAAATCGTGATTTAGTTTACTCCCCACATAGTGTGTTGTATTCCATTTGGATAACAATAGCTGAGTTTGCAAACGTCTGCGCTGTAATTAGGCCGAAACTAATGTCAATTTCCTCCAGTGAGTGGGCCTTGATAATTAAGGTGGTATTTATCAAGGCAGTGACTGTGCCTCTTTATAAATTGGTGTGGAATGCCGCTTTGTCTCGGCGCGCAGAGCAGAAGGCTTGTTGTTAGGTAAAACGAACGATCACCCATAAAGGGAGCGGTTCTGTTGTAAGTACGAAGAGTGCATGCTTCTTAATTGGTGGAAGTCCTCCGCGATTGTATATCTTTCAACGGACCATTTTTGCGGAAATTAGAGAGGGAAAAACTTTTGTAAGAACTCTGGTCGTGTAGTATGGCATGCACATGGTAGGCAGCCAGATCATCATTCTGTACTCACGATTCGGCACATGTGGTAAAACATCGATCGCTGGAGGAGCTCGTAGCAAAAACTCTCCTATCTATGAGGCCTTATTGCCCTGGTCTACATAATGTAAATTAGCATGACTGCTAAGATATTAGGTCGAAGGTGGAACAATAGGTAAGGCAGGCAGTCAGGCCTACAATCAAAACTTCACTGTCAAACTTAAGGGCCATATGTTCTGAAGAAAAAAAAATAGTCATTCAGCTTTTTTGAGGCGCAATGCTTCATATGGAATTAATTATTGTGAAGGTTACAAGCTACTGCAGTAAGTAACCTTAAATTTTAGTCTGTTTGCCGAGCCAACTAGGGGGTTCAGCTTTTTCGATAATCCGGTATCCCTTTAACTTTTGACTGCCGTAGTGCATATACAAACTGAAGAAGTACGTATTCGGGCAAGAGAGTTCATTTGCTCTGAAGGCAAAACGCTTGGGGGAAAGTGGAAGGAAGTTCATAAAGCACTAATAAGTGAAAAGCAGTTATGCTCACCGGAGTTCCTTCTTGTCACAAGCGGCTTCGCGACATAAGACTATCTAGCAGTATCGTTTTCGTAATAATGTAACACTGAATTCGCACGGTAGCGGATGTTTGGCGTCAGCAGGGCGTGCGTGAAGACCGCCAAAATTAGGTGATTCTTGATAATTTGACTAAATACGACGTCAAGGTGCTGCTTATGTGCGTGCAGCAAGAGCCCAACTTCTGTCTAAGCTCTCCGAAATGCGCACATCCGACATGCTAGTTACAACCGCAACAATACAAAAGTCGCAATACCAAAGTGGGTGGCAGTCAGCCGATGAAAACCGTATGCAGAACAAACTAGAAGGCAACGGTTACCAGTGCAACAATATTTTGATGTATACTTACATTAATTTTCTTGACGATACAAATTTCGGCTGCCCAGGTGGGTCAAGATCGAAGCAGTCTCGTCTACAGATTAGTTTGTATGACTGAGGCGACATGTACGTAATTTTTCTCTTCATCCAGAACATAAGACATAACATGAAGAAACTCCCCATGAAATGGTCTGCGGGCACTTTGGTTTGCCAATGCAGGGAAAAGACCTATTCATTACGCAGTACACGCTCAATTAAGATTCAGACTTTCTGTAAGCAGCGAGAAATTCGCGTGTCTGAATGCTGCCTACTTAGTCCCGGCCAGTCCTCCAGTCACGCTTTGACCTCTTTCTTGGGTCGATGTTCCTGTTGCTGTTCGGTGTGTGGGCTGACTGGATGCCAGTTCCCACAGAACTCGCTCATAGACGTCGAACCGTTGTCTAATCAACTTCGGTAAATTCTGGCTTTCTTAAACCACTTCCTGTAACCTTGCGATTCGCCTTCTCTACATATGCTTCTGGTGAACAAGGTGATAACACCATACGCGGGCTGTTTTGTCCGCTTTGAACTCTGCAGAGGCAAAAGCCGTGCCATGCTGAGAACAATGAAAAGATTTGCAGGCTCCCTTGAGGGAATGTTCTGCGGATATTTCCAGGAGGCCATTAAGTCTTGTGCGATGCAATTTTTGTCTTATAGCTGATGCCTACCAAATTTTTCACCTGATTCCCAAGCTAAATATTTCAGAAGTCCGCCTTACATGGCCGGTTATGCCAATCATATGAAAAAAAGTAGTTTCGCCCGAACGGCGAAGCATAGATTGCGATAGCAAATTATCAGACAGCCCCACGAAGTAAGGATAACTCTTCCATCGGCCATATCAACTTGTAAAACATTCGTTTGATAACTAAATTAACAAGCACGATGTCAGCTCGAACAGCAAACATGAACACTAGATGACCGCGGACACTCGCTGTCGAAACGCTGGCGTGAACAAGCGCGGCGGCAGCAGCGAGCGAAGTGACCTTCGTGCTGTCTATCGCTTCAACGCGAAATGATAATCGAGAACACACAGCACGCGCAAAGCTACGAGCCGTCGACGCACCTAGAGTGTGGCCCCAGCGCAGATTTCTCTCAAGGTACGGCCGCGCGAGCAAGCGCTCTCGCCAGATGGGTAATTGCAGCCAGAGAAAAATTCCAACCCCCCCCTCTCCCTCGCTCCGCTCCCCGCGGTGTCCCGCAACGTTGGGTGCCTCGCAAGCGGCGGAAGACGGTACGCTTTCTCCCCGCTTTCGCCCCTTTCGCGCGGGGGAGACTGAGTCGAGATCGTCGTCGGCTCTGCTCGCACGCTTTCACTCGCAGATAAAGCGTAGGGCGCCTCACGAAAGCGTTATCGCCCTTGGACCTTATACAGAACATCACGGCGACGTCGAAACCGACGCAGACGGCACAAATATGCATGGGGTGTCCATATAATTGCTGCCGTAATACAATGTTAGCGTGGCCGAAACTTGAACCGGTGTCTTCGTGTGCGGCAGCTAAACGCCGTTCCCGCAGGGCCAAAGCGGTGGGCTATCTTGGAAGCCGGCGAAATTTATTGCAGCCCTTCCTTGTCGCGTGTGGATACTCAAGAAGAGACGCGTGAGCCCATGGCTCAGTCCGTTACTTTCTGTCCAATACGCCCCTTGCCACCGCAGGAACCCTCGGCGTTGCCACACAGCTTCAGAGATCGACGACACGATAGGGAACTTTGTTTTTTGTCTGTTGCGCGCAATGTCGACGCCATACGGAGACGGAAGCACGTCTGAGACCTCGTGTAATTTATGGCGCCGCTGAAAGCGCCGGCTGCGGCAGGGGTCCGGGCAGTATAGTGACGCCACCGTATACGGTGAAATGCACACCCCGTTGCCTACCACGGGGGTTGAACGCGAGCGACCGAAATTCAATATCTCGAATCTCATATCCTGCTGTTGTTCAATACCGCGGTTAGTTAGGACCAAAATAAATGTCAAGTGAATGAAGATGGAGTAGACGACATAACTCTTCCTGAAAGTGCAAGCTGGCGTATACCGCTTAGAGAGATGCAGACTATCAACTGAGGCACCGTCTATTCCAGAAAGCAACATCGAGTTTCACTTATCGGGGCTCGTATTTCGAGAAAAACAGTCGAGTATTGCACGCACCCCTATTGCCCTTACTCTAAAAATGAATATTTTGCAACTTTTATTTTTCGCTCTTTGGCTACATATCCAAGAAGGAAGGGCTTTATTAGGCGACGCGAGCCAATAACCTTTCCTCAGTAAATGTTTCGAAAGAAATATATCCAGACGATGCTGTTTTGCTTTGCGCCAAGTTATAGGGAGTTCGCTTACCGTAATTTCGTCCTCGAACGCTTGCGCCTGCTGGAGGTTACTGACCAGCCTTAAGCTTGTGGAAAATAATTTGTGTCAAAATACTCAACGATCACACATTCTATTGCCTTGCATATTTCTTGGCAAAATAAATCACAATTTTGTACCATATTATATGTGCATTTAATCATTTATATTCATTGAAGGCTCCACAAGACCAAGATATTGTTCAGAGGAAGTGTTTTATCTTTTATTTACCTAATAGAAGAAGATGCTGATGCGCTAACACGAAACCGACCGCTTTATGGCTCTTTAATTAAGTTGTACAACAACATACAGTCTTGTTATCACATACAAATCAATATAAATCACGGCATTATATAAAGAAGGTCTCAAAGCAATATTACGATGCATAATTTAATATAAGACCAAGACATTAAAAAGAAACAATTAGGGACGATACGAAACACTATAATATCGCTTACACCCATCGACAGTAAAAAATTAGGAATGCTCTTATAAACGAAACATTTTTTTTTCTTACGTGGGTCAATAACGAGCAGCAATACCGCAGGCGTCAACAAATCTTTAATGCTATTAAAGTGCACCTTTGTTTTTCTCCTATGGACCAAGGACCCAACGGATACCTTAAGCTAATTTTCTTGCGGTCTAATGTCATTAAAGATGACTTAATTCAGCGTCTTGGTGTGTCATGATACGGACATTCTAAAAGGTTGTGACGTGTGTCTTCCTCAACAAAGCCACTATCGCCCACTGAAAATTGAATGCGGCCAATTTTGTGTGAAAGTGTTTTGTGAAGGTGACACCCAGCCGTAGCGGGTCAATAAAAGTTTCTGTTCTTCTAACTAAGGTAATAGAATTTGGAAGCTAATTAGAGGATCAATACAAAATGGACAGAAAATTTGGGGTTTTTTCTCAAACGGCGTCAATCTACTTAGTTTTAATGATGTTGCGTTTAGAATGCAGATCAGTTCCCTTCCTAAGAGTGCAAACGAAATAATTTCATTGCGGTGACGTGCTTGTCATGCGGCATCATTGGTGACTTTGCTTCCTGGAATATAAAGTACCGATAGTCACTGACATACTATTTCGTGCTAAGTTTGGTTTGCCTTAATTGATGAGATCTTTGAGAGAGAGAGAAGAATAATTCATTAGAGTAATGGCAATGAGGTCCACCTTAGCTATATGTTCGGTCCTGGTACTCTGCACAAGAGAAAGTGCAAAGCTGACAAAAGAAGTGTGGTAAAATATGATCACGAGAACTGTAGGAAGGGATGCATAAATACGATAACCCCGTAACAGAGTGATTCCTTAAAGCCTAGAGTCTAGGCTCCGGCGCTCTTTAAATATGATATAACAGCTCTTGTATTCGTAGTTTCTACTATGTGCTCACAGACTGCGGATAAAAAAAAATAGTCTACGAAAATGTTTGCCTTCCATAGTCTCTATGAAAGCCAGCGTCTTCCGCGATTACATCAAAAGAAAGCACTTTCAAAACAGATGTTGCTGATTGTCCGGATACATGGCAGCGTTCGCATTTCCAGCTGTCCGCACGGCCGATATGATAGGCGTAGCATCGAGTAAAAGTGACATCCAGGTGAATCAGGTGAACACACTTGCTTGGCCTCGTTTGCCTTTATCTAGTTGGCGCCTTATAGAGTGAAGAAGTGGTTGTCCCTTTCTCCAAGTCTCGTGTTTCGCGGTGACTCCGCAAAATCATGAATCCCCACGCTCTGCTATGGTTGTATTCCTCTGAGTCTAGTCAGAGCAATGCACTGTACATAGACGTGCTTTGTAAACCATGTCGAAGGCACTGATGTAACAAATGGTCAGGATTATCTTAACAGCAACAGGCATTACATGTAACACTGTCAGTCACTCCCGTTGCGCTGACTATGCTCTCGTTAAGACCACTCCTCTTAGCAATCGACTCAGAAGAGATGCCTCAAGTAGCTGACGTAGGTGCAGTAGTGTTGGATGTTCGTGTTGACAGGAGGAGTTCAGTTTTGCAGTGTAGTGCGCCTGATATTGGTGTTATGACTAACTCAAATGTCCTCACGAGCTTGTTGTTTCTATGCTGGGAGCCAAGCAATGCAAGCTTGTGCCTGTACGAGCATAGGGCGTTTTCGCGATGTTGATATAAACCACCAAAACTGTGTAGCAGCCTTTAGAGCTACATGGTTATCGCAACGTGCGAAAGCTTATATGTGGCGCACTAAATGTTTCGCTAGGGTCGTAAGCCTACCCGTGCAACGAGATGACGCTGATGATGCTGGCGCATAGAGTTTCCCGCAATGATTGCTAAAAGGCGAGTCTGGTGCTGCATTCCTTCAGACGCCATGCGAATGATAGGTAGTACACGGATTTGTCTGATCTTCATGCTTGCGGATTGAGGCGTTCTTTTTGCTTTGTTTATTACGCTTCATCTGCCATAATTGTCCCAAGTTTCAGAGCAATCTTTACTTTTTTATGTGCCCAAGACTCTGCGAGCACGCACGAGCGCTACTAATTGCAGCGGTTCAGTTCTGTCGAGAAGGCCACATTGAAATGTGGCGACATACCCAAGAGCAATTCAAAAGGCCGTTCTATGCCGCTTGTCGGTGCTTGTGTCCGTGGCGTAATGGTTCCTGTATCGGGCTTCTGTGATAGAAGACCTTCGTTTAATGCTCGCCATCGAACAATTTTGATGATGTTTACTTATTTATTGCACAGCACTTTGTTGCAAATGACGAGTTCAAAAAGTCACGAGGACATTTGAAGCCAGAAGGACGAAGAGTAGCCAAATCCACGCACTATCCGTCATTGCCATGTTGGCTGAACCGCCCTGATTGCCGCTCCCACAGACACTAGCGCCAGACTTCACTTCAGTAATTATTGTGCTGAATCTATGCCCTGGCGTCTCTTGCAAAATGTTTCTTGATATTCTAAATACCTGACATTGAGCTTCTATAGGGTTCAGTAAAGATTCTTTCGAATGGCAACAGCATTTCACTCTGAACATTTATAATGGTAAGCACAAAGAACATGCCTGGTTTGTTGTCTACCCTCACTAATGCAACGCACTGGCCGGTTGAATCGGTTTGTTGCAGTAACCTTTATAGAAAGTTGAATATCGGGCCGGTTAGTCAAATATTGTATTACAAGTTCTCCAGCACCTTCCCTGGTCGTTTCATCAGTGATTATATGATTAATTTCACCAAAGTTCTTAAGTTGGATTAAGCATCCAGTACCGTGATATCGTGAAGTTTGTCCCGCTTCGCTTTCTCGAATGGTGCGACTAAAGTTTTCTGTTAGTTTCTGAAAACAGGGCAGATTATGCGCGTCGAGTGTGGTGAGGCAAGCTGACGCTCGCGCCACCAGCAGATGACGGAGTACAGGCGCTGCCTTTGTTCTCAGTGTGCCGCAACGCAGCCTAAAATGAAAGCTTGTCGCTTGAGATGTCGCGAAGGATTCTTGATCTTCCTCGCTCCTTTCCGCGAGACAGTCACAATGGCCCGACGGAGAAAGGGGAAGCCGCTTACACAAATGCAATCGCCGTGTCTGTCGGCAGCGTAGAAAATTGCTTCTCCTGGATTTTTTTTTTCTTTCGCGTCCGCTCAGCCTTGGCTGTCAAGCTCTGCAACAATGTGTCATGACCATGTCCCCAGCGTACGAATGATGGAAATGCAGATTACATCATCGCCTCTCCTGCCCGTGACGACACATCGGTGCAAGCGTGAAGTTCATGGATGCGACGGAATATGGAGGCATTGGTGACCGCCCTCCAGAGCCTTGACTCGCGTTATAACGGCACCCATGTGCTCGCTTTGTGTTTGCGAATGGAAGGGAGGAAGAAATGTCAGACTTCTCACGCAGAAGTCAGAAACTTTTCATGCAGTTATAACTGTGTTGAATTCAAAGTGATATTGGAATAAGCCCTCTAATGGTGTCACATTTTTGTACTGTACTCGAGAGATATATTCTTGTCGAAGTTTACAGGTTACGAGACCTGGTGTTTGTGGGCTAGCTAGCTGTAGAACCGTGCATTCGTGTATATTTACGCCACATGCGCGAGAAGGGCAGTTTTCCAACCAAATACCCCTCTCAGGTAGTAAAGCTAATAATTTTTCACACTCGATAGCGTTATTTCTACGACCACCAATCACATTAAAAGCCCTCTACTCTGGCAAATGCCATTGAATCGTAACAACATATGTCTCGTGTCACGGAGGGGAGGAGGGAAGCTTTGTGCAGCGACCACGACGATGAGGGCATTTTTCAAGTAAATTCGCGGTTATCTTTGTGCTCGTGCTTTTCTTTCCCCAAAGGTTGACTTCGCGAAACTGTATAGGGGGTTATGAGGAACGCCGTGGTGGTGGGCTGCGGTAGAATTTTGACGGCCCGGGATTCTTAACGTGCACCAGAATCGAAGAACGCGACTGTGTTTTTTTTCTTTCGTTTTTGTATTTCGCTCATATCATTATGCATCCACTGCTGCCGGCAATCGAACCCTAAACCTGGTTCTTAGCAGAGTAACGTCATATACATTTAAGAAATTTTGCAAATGGTTGAAACATGCACTTCTGGATTATTATGGGCATACATCACAGCATGATTAATACGCACGACGTAGTGGACGACAGTATGATGAATAAAAAAAATTAAATTATGGGGTTTTACGTGCCAAAACCACTTTCTGATTATGAAGCACGCCGTAGTGGAGGACTCCGGAAATTTCTACCACCTGGGGTTCTTTAACGTGCACCTAAATCTAAGCACACGAGTGTTTTCGCATTTCGCCCCCATCGAAATGCGGCCGCCGTGGCCGGGATTCGATCCCGCGACCTCGTGCTCAGCAGCCCAATATGATGAATAGGCCGAATGGGGGGCTAGGGAATAAGTTTGATCACGTGGAATGCTTTCACGTGCAAACAATGGCCGGTACGCGGGCGTTTTTGTACTTCATACCGCAAAAAGTTGCAGCATCTGTGCACTGGATCTTTATCTGTATATTACAAAAGCTCTGTTCTTGAGCAGGAATAATAAAACTGAAATTCTGAACTGTTAACGTTACGTGCATGCATATTCCCGTGGCTGAAGCTTCACATTAATCGCTCATGTTTTTGAGCTCATTTTGCCCGTATGACAAAGTAGTTTTGTGCACATCAGTTCCGTGGAGCCGCATGGGCAATCGAGTCGCACGACAATTCACGTACCGCCTGTTAATTAATTAATATTTGGGGTTTTACGTGCCAAAACCACTTTCTGATTATGAGGCACGCCGTAGTGGAGGACTCCGGAAATTTTGACCACCTGGGGTTCTTTAACGTGCGCCTAAATCTAAGCACACGGGTGCTTTCGCATTTCGCCCCCATCGAAATGCGGCCGCCGTGGCCGGGATTCGATCCCGCGACCTCGTGCTCAGCAGCCCAACACCATAGCCACTGAGCAACCACGGCGGGTGTACCGCCTGTTTAATCATGCTTACTTTGTGGCGAACACTATCGCACACATTGGCAAGTACCGCCGAAGTCATGTTGAAAAGTTACGGTAATCTCTTTTTAATTTCCATGCAGGACGAAGCCAGAAAAAAAAATGTTTTTTTTTATATGCGTGTAGTTTTTCCCTTAGCTTTTCCTTCACTTACGAGAAGTACTTATGTCGGCTATGGATGCAATCACATTTGTGAATGATCCTAGACGTTTCGTCGCTCTACAGTATAGTGTAAAATAGTAGCCAACGTAATTCAACGAAAAGCAGGCATTTGGTTAGTAAACTCATGAGCGTCACCTAATGTTTACAAAAATAGGGCATTTCAGCAGCGGTACGAGATCCATGACTCCTGAACAAAGGACAAAACAAGCAAGCGTAACAAGCGCTGCACGGCGGCATGGTCACTTTCGTCAGGTTTCTGAATTCTGAGGTGCACGAGTCAGCGAGGAAGGCAAACTCTGCACGACTCTGACTCTAAGAAGGAAACTGAAAGTGAGTCAATCGACTGAAAGGAAAGAATGCATTGCTTTGTTTTTTTTTTCAACTATTCGCCGATGTCTTCATATTTTCTTGTATTCCAAGGTTCACGTATAGCTGCGCCCTGAATCTACAGCAGCGACTTCGGACGAGCATGGCACGTCACGCACTAAAAGTTTCCAGACAGATAATACGTTATTTTATCGAAAGCTAACACGCACGCCTTGAGTGCATGGGGCGCGCATAGAATCCCACCGGGATTGTAAAAAAGAAGGTTGCGTAACGAAAACACGAATTCTTTATCCACCTTCGCTCTCTACATTTAGCTGAATATTTCACTCCGAAAGTAATCTCCAGGGAGAAGCCACGCGCCACCTTACCGGGGCCAACGCCCGAGGCCGGTTAGCCACCCGAGTCTGGGCACTCTGACGCACTGCGGCATTGACTTCCAAGGCTGTTTTTCATGGTTAGAATGGCGCAATGGTGGGAAAGGCTTCGGTGGACCGCTAACCAAGGAACTGTTGTGCACTTTAAAACCTCCTGGCACGTAAGTTCAACTAAGTGGAACATGTCTGCAAGAATGTTGCTCTTACTATATGGAATCTATGTGGAAATCGCGTTCGAGAGAGGCGGTTCTTTCTACGCTCGAGTTTCTTGTCATAGTGACTGGATATCCCTCTTAAGATCATTGTAGATGAACGCCTTATTTTGTTCTTCGTAGGTTCCACCATCAAAGTGGAACACCTTTGAGAACATGTACCATTCATCTAATTGAACTTATCTCGCACGAGAGTGAGAGTGTAGCAAAGGAGTGATGAATCGAAAGGAGTGATGATCCGACGCACAGTGCGCGTAATCTCGACATCGATTGCCGACAAGAGCCTGCTGAATAACCAGCGAAACGTACCGCGAGAATGGTGCATCGCGAGCAACACTGATAATTTCCGTGATCTGCCAGCAGCGGGGCTACTTCTAAACCATTCAATAATCTGCCCTAAAGTAAAATACCTTAATTACTCCAGTCTAAGTGAGCACTGTGTCTTCGAGAACACTCTCATGTTTTAATAATGTAGTCAAGTTACTCATCCAGTTGAAGAAAAAGTGAACTAGACAGGAAAACAGGCGAAGTTTCAGCCAGTGCGCGCAGATATGGGCGGTTTTCTTTCGCTTGCAAGTACGTAACCTGTGGTGGGTACTTTTCAGTGCAGTAATGTTAGGTCACTGCGGAGGCACACCTTTATCGGTTTATAAATTTTCAATGGTTGTGTTAATTCTTTTTTTTTGTTAACGTGTTTGTTTCATTGTGTTGTCCGTAATGAACTTCTGTTGTTATTGGTTGTTTACAGACACGAATACAAACAAGTCCGGACCAGTTTAAATTACTTCTTATTTTTCGTCCATTGGAGTTTAACAACAGGTAAACTTAAGTAAAAAGCGGCATTAAAAAGAACAAAATTTGTTCGGTACCTCTGCGTACTCAAGATACTAGCAACAAAGAAGCACCCTTATCGTTGTTATTTTTTCCATGTCAGTGTTTATTTAACCTTATCTGGCTCCATGAAAAACGAAGCAGATGATGCTTTTCCTACCTCTATATCTGGCCGCATTCTGCTTATAGCATGAAAGATCAGGAATTTCTATTTTCGATAATCGAGAGCAATTAGGTCTAGATTATCGTGCCGCCCTGTCTCGGGTTTTCAGATCTCGGGCCGAATAAAGAACGGTGCTCCTAGTGCTTTCCTAGCACACTATCGCGTACGAGCTGCAGCAAAAAAAGAAGAAAGACAATAAAATATCACAATAAGCTCTTGACGAGAACGCGACCCTGATGCGAATCCGTGGTTAGCCTTCCCAAGGGCCTCGCGCGTGTGGTGCCCGAGATAGCACCACAGCCAATTTAGGCAACTTTTATGCACCCAGTGGAGAGTGGTACAGCATTAGCGGTGAGTGCAAGGATAACAGCGTAGCTGAGCTGGGGATTTGCGGATTATCGTTCAATCCAGTCGTGCGCGACTTCGTCGGCACACAGAGGTTAAAGCCACGCGGCTTCATTAATCGGGCATGCGAATGCAAAGTTAGTGCGAATCTGTCGGGTAAAAAGGACTACAGGGGAATGCAGTTACGAAACTGCGATGCTGCTTTGCGGTAGTTATTGCGGCTGTGCGTACAGCTAAGGTTGAAGCGCAGCTCCTTTCCCTGATACGTCGCCAAATCATTGATTTTTTTACTTTAGGAGCCGGCATGAGCAAATTGGGGGATAACATTATTGAGCTGAGCTCTGTGAGATGACTGAAAAAAAAAAAAAACAGCCGTGTACAATCAGAAACCATATGACCCGAATTCGTGTATATCGTCGGGTGTTCGTGAGTGTTCGTCTCAGAAACAGTTTTGATTTGCAGTGTCCTCCAGTGCGCGTATTTGTGCGTCAATGCGCAATCTGAAGAAGCGACTGCATTTGCCATTTTAAGTAGTACCACGCTCCCTGCGTAGCAGTTCCTATGAATGATTAGTAAGCACTTCTATAATATAGGCCAGACAAGTTGGGCTTTTGTACTAATGTACAGCAGACAGGTTAGCAGAGGAAATTCGTCGCGAATGTCAAAAGCACTGTTCCTCGCTGTCACATATTGGGCTGAGTTTCATCTTGGGCCGCAGTTATTAGTGTGGGTATCTGAAAAGTGGACACATTGGTTGAGCACAGAAGCGTGATAAAACGCGTGTATACTTTCAAATTCAGTTATTTTAAAAACGCCAGGGTGTATATAACATAGTAGAGGGTGCCAGCCCTCCAAAACATTAGCGTACCAAAGTAAGCAGAGACGCAACATGCATAGAGTGGTAGGAAACTTTTAGAAGTAAGGTTTTTTTTTTTTATTGACTTTCATGCAAGGCACAGATGTTTACGCGTATAACCTGCAACGTGCTTGAATGGTAACGTTCTGAGTGTAACTAAGCCTTACAGCTTCCGCAACACGAAATGACAGGCGTAATTACAAGACGCGAGGTATTTAGAGTCCGCACACAACTATTTCGAAATCCCATCAACACAGCACTAGGCTAGTTTACACTATTCAATGTTTCGATGTGTTTAAATAAAGATAATGCGCACCGTGTATTATACAAGAAAGCAAAAATAAATGTAGCATATTCGCTTAGTGGGAAGCCCGACGCGACACACCTTTCGCTATACTGGCGCTTTTGGATCAAGCTTATTTGCGTAACGCCGCAATTGTCAAGGGGCTTTAAGTTCACGGTAAGTTATCAACTATCAATGGTTTGCGCCTACTGAGGCTAAAAGAAGAGCGTCCACGATGCACACTTTGCTAAACTTAAGCAACATGTTGAACTTCTCGTGGTTCGTATGGATTGGAGTGTGCAGCTGCTGCATAGAGCAGCCAAATAATCGCAAAAGCCGTGCGATCAGAGAGGCTAGAGACACCATTTCTTTATCTTCATCATGCTTATTTTCCCTCAGAATAGAATGCCATCGTCATGCTTGCTTAAAACGGCAACGTAGGCCACAAAGGCGCTCACCCTTCGCCCTAGTAAAAAGACATAATAATAATAATAATAATAATAATAATAATAATAATAATAATAATAATAATAATAATAATAATAATAATAATAATCAGCCAGGTTACGCCCACTGCAGGGCAAAGGCCTCTCCCATACTTCTCCAACTACCGCGGTCATGTACTAATTGTGGCCATGTCGTCCCTGCAAACTTCTTAATCTCATCCGCCCACCAAACTTTCTGCCGCCCCCAGTTACGCTTCCCTTCCCTTGGAATCCAGTCCGTAACCCTTAATTACCATCGGTTATCTTCCCTCCTCATTACATGTCCTGCCCATGCCCCCCATTTCTTTTTCTTGATTTCAACTAAGATGTCATTAACTCGCGTTTGTTCCCTCACCTCTGCTCTTTTCTTATCCCTTAACGTAAATGTAAAAGACAATGTCAAAATATAAAAGACAAAATGTGCCTAATTTTAATTGTGAATGAGCTGGTATCTCATTGATATATATATATCTATCCGGACGGCACATGAAGTATCCTTGGAATGCTAGTCGTTTATATATGTATACATATTAAAAAAAAACGCGGAGATAAAAGGAGGGTTGAAGAGGACGATGACGATGCTCCATGTGGCGAGCCACTGTATGTCAACAGCTATCTCCACAATCAATCACCTCTTCCAGCCTTCATCTGTAAATAAACAGACGCCAATCCATCATGATCTATCTATCTATCTATCTGTCTATCTATCTGTATTATATATATATATATATATATATATATATATATATATATATATATATATATATATATAGTGTGTGTGTGTGTGTGTGTGTGCTTTCCCACCTGCATTCGTAATTAGGTAGTCTACGGTCTAATCAGTGGAGCATCGGGCTGCTGTGTTCGGACAGTATGGCAGTCGCTCATTCTTGCACCACCGTCGAGCGCTGGCTAATCGCTGAGGGGGACCATTTGCCTCACGATGCGCCGAAATGGCTCTCATTTTCATGTGACGCGAAAATGCGTCAGCTCAATGCCCCCACCTTCAGAGGGTGGCGCAAAAAAGTTCGGCAGCCATGCTGTCTGAGTATCGCGTTTCAATCACTGAGAGAGAGAGAGAGAGAAGGGAAGAAGGAAAAGCATGGAGGTTAACCAGACTCAGTCCAGTTTGCTACCCCACACGTGGGGAGGGGAATGGGGAATGAAAGAGAGAGAGACAACATGACTCTATGCCGCACTTTCACTCGCACTAAGTTAGGTGTAGGATGTCTATAGTCGAGTACCCAAGTCTGTTCAATCACTGAGCACTGCACACAGGTTATGTGCCTCTAATCAACAAGCCTTTTTCACGCCAGCTTGGGTCATCGGGTATGTGCCACTAAATACCTGCCTCGCTCCCATGACAAAAATTTAAAAAAGAACAATGTTCAAAACTACTTCCGTGCTGGGCGCAATGAAAACCACGTGTGTGAATATATATTCACACAAGACGGCCTCAATATACACTTGCACACACGCTAGTCGTGGTATCATCGGTGGTGCCACTATGCAGATGGCGAAGCCTGTTCGGTGCGAATGCCTCAAGAACAGCCATCATGCGTACACGCCTCAAAAGTGACGTGTTTCGGCCTTGGCGATATGGTGTTTCGCTGCGTTGCTTCAATATTAAGTGCATTAACGTCAACATTCCTCATTGGATGGGATCTGCCGAAACTCTTTAGTACTGTTTGTGAGCTCTAGCGCAGCGCAAGATAAAAAAGGTCTGCCAAGAAGCAATTCTTCTTGTATGCATTCTGCGCTGTTTAAACCTTGCATAACCGCTAATGATCGAATTCAGGGCTGGCTTGAAGAAACATCTCGAGAGCATGCACACAAGGGGATGGGCTGCTTTGTGGAGCAATGGAGTATTTAACTGAAGAACCTGTGGTGGCGGACTGGTGATACAATGCGCGTAAATGTGTTGCTTTTCTATACTTACAAATTGGAAAGCTGCAAGTACAAGAGGCAGATGGAAAATTTCGCTAACATTTTCCACTTACGACGCATAATGGAGTTCCACATAAATTAACGAATATATAACACGGTGTTCTATATATTGGAACCTCCTTTCCTAAATCAAAAAGAAAATATGAGAAACATCGTTTTTGTAATATAGCTACTCTTCCCTTCTACAAACTTCGTCACACCTGTACCGGCTATTCAAGAAGAAGAAGAAGCTGTTGCGTATGTTTGAGCCTGAAACGATGCTTATGGATAGATTGGATGATATTTACCCAATAAAAGGTGCAAACAAATATGGGTCTTTATATATATGCTTTCCGAAAAGTCATTTTTAGATAAGCAGTAAAAGTTAACTAATATTTCACGCTTATAGCTTGAACTTCATTGCGACGAGGATGAGAGCACACAGCCGGGGTCCAAACAATTATGTAGCTCGTATTGCTGTTGCTACGCTACAAGTGCTATGCAACGGCTGACACAACATCACATTGCGTGACTTCGGTAGGATGACATCATGATTTTAGAATCAGTCTCAAACTTGTCATATCATTAATGGCAAGCAGCTGTTTTTAATTACATGTAAGGTGCGCAAAACGTGTTATGCTCAGTCTTACAGAATCTTCATGAACATATTTCGAGAGGAAATACTTAGACTTCTCTTTTCTGTTTCTGTTTTATTAGGCAAGAAATAATAAAATGAGATATATTGGTTTCCATCTCGTGAAATTCAGTCAATACCTAATGCTGGTTAATCAATGAACAAAGGCCCGACTTTCCTTCCTAAACAATTGGGGAAGACACCTTCCATGTAAAAAGAAAAAAGATTCGAATGTGCACACAAATGTTCTTCCGAACTCGTTTCACTCGTGATCTCCAGAGATATTTGACTGGTAGCACAAACATTCTTATGTATAAAGTTAGTCGAGCTCTTCTAAGCATTAAATAATTTACGCCTATTTTGCTAAGTTAGAGATATTGTCCATAATATCTGAACTTCCTTTTGTGTTCAGCACAAAACTTCCCACTCCGCGGCAATGGTGGATTCAAACAGAGAATGGACCAGCCAGGGACACCGCTTCCCCCTGTGAGACGTACTGGGACGTTAGCGCTTACAGCGCTAGGCGCGAAGCAACCCACCACCTCCGCCTCCTCCCTGTTTTCTTTATGAATTGATGTGGTTTGGCTCTCCCCTTCTAGCAGGTACCGATGATTTGGCGCTGCCATGCGACATCTTTGACATAATAAGTGGCGTTCGTGTGTAGTCACATGCCGCTGCTGGAACAATCAAATTGTGAAATTTGGCGTCGGAAACCTGGTGTGCCGTATGAGCACAAAAATTACGGGAAACGTTAAACACCGATTTGAAAGCATGCGAACGGTGCTTGAAGCAACGATTGAAATATTGATTTGTTGTACGGCACGCAGGACTGCCACACGTTTAGTAAAAATTCCCTAGCCCTGCCTTGATCAGCCTGGCTGTATTGACAGCCACATTTTATACAACGTCCCTTATTTCTATGTTTAAAATCAGTGGATGACCACTTTATTGCTTGTTCATAAATTGCGGAGGAGTAGCAGCCAACCCCCGGGCTGCGTTCTGCAAAGTAGACAAGTTCAGCGCTCAGCTTTTATCGAGCTGCAAATTCCAACCTCTCTTATTTCTCTCAGCAGGCGCATACCACGCCGCCGTCTCATCAGAAACAGCCATCCAATCGATAGTATCACTAAAGACGACATTCCTCAAAGCGGTTAAATTCAATCAGAAACGCTGTGGAGGAAATGCATGCCAATAAAAAGCATTCTGCAAAGCACGTGAAGTTGGGCAGATAGTCAACATCCTCATTAACTTCCTCCAGATTACTATTGATTGATTGCAGGTCATTTGCAGCCGCTGAAGCAGCATTGCGCGAAACACTCGGTTTTCTTTCATACCCGAATGCTATTGGAAAAGGGGCGATGATCTGAGGTTTAAACTTTGCGCAATGTAATAGAAAGCGCTAGCCCCTGATTCGGCCCGGCGGGAACAGCTCCATCTTTCGAAGCAGGTCGCATGAATAATTGCGTAGCGCTGATAAATATACCTTTATCATTAACCTAAAGCTGAGCAGTCGCCATTCTCTATGTATCCATAACTTTGCACTGATCTGTAAAGTTATGCCAGGAAAGAAAGCCAAATATTCATGAACTATTCCTGTGCAGATTTCAGAGATATCCATCGGCTTCGAACTGCTCACGCTAAGGGAATTTTAACCCTTAAGGCTACATTCTCGGGTCTATAACTCACTTTCTAAGCCGCATAGAAAATGGTGTTTAAGTGAACTAACACACTCAATGAAAGGGTCTTTTTGTTATTGTACTTACAGCCATTTCCCCAATGGGTGTTTGCTCAGAATTGGACCCAACTTCCCCTTTCTACCGCGACGTCTAGTATTCTATTTCTGACAGGCGTCTGAATGTTGGCTAGGTCCGCCGGTGTCCACAAAGTCTCTTGCGAGGAGAAAAAGAAGTAAGAAAAATTACCTATCATGTACTCACCCTCGATTTCAACGGTGAACCAATGGATTGTCAGTCGGAAGTGTAACCTTTCAGTCTTCATTTTTCATTGCCTTCTTCATACAAACATGGGATCGAATTCCGGCCACGACGGCCGCATTTCACTTGGGGCGAAATGCAAAAACACCCGTGTACTTAGATTTAGGTGCACTTTAATAACCCCAGGTGGTCTGAATTTCCGGAGTCCTCCACTACGGCGTGCCTCATAATCAGAAAGTGGTTTTGGCATGTAAAACCGCAATAGTCAATTCAGTTGAATTCTTCATACAAATTAAACTTTAGAATCAGAAAGTATCACCCAAATGGTTGTGATTCCACCACAGCTCAGGCTGGGTAGTACTACTATAGTGCTTGTTGTTTGCATTCACTCAAGGTCAAGTCGAATTCAAGTTCATTCAAATAACGCAATCAGTCTGATTTCTGCTCCTTGTATTTATCCTAACAACTTACCTTATCACAGTTATACATCTTAATTATCACGACTGACAGTTATCTAAACTTAACAACACTTTCAATAATGTATTCTCTAGTAGTTCGGGCCTCGAAATCTACATTGGGCACCGTCATACTTCTACCCCAGCACTGTGCATAAGCATCAACATAAACGTATAATAGGGTGCAGTTATAGTTTTCTACAGCAAAAAATCGGATGTTATATGATATGATGGGCAATTCTATTTGCCATACTTGCTACAAAGTAGCCCATAAATATGCTGCTTCCCAATCGCCGAGAAAAACATCGCTGAATACTTCGGGCTCGTAACACAAACTGCAATCACTCGACGGAATAAACAATGCATTATTTTCTAACCCTGGGTTCACAGCCAACATTTCAGTGAGCAAATAAAAGAAAATTTTTGTGTATGCTTTGAAAGGCATTCTTCGAACCCATTTTATAATGCATTTATGAACTGCTGTATGATACAAGGACCTATAAATTAGCATTGGCCGCATCATTTTTACTAGGTTCTTAAAAAGTTTTCTTCATCATACTGTGCTTAACTCCAGACAGCCCGAACAACATTAAAAACCAAAGAAAACTGCAGTTTGTGAACAAACGTGTCTTTATAAAAATGGGGCGCTATACCATAACGCTATTCCAAACTTTTCGAATTTTCAAGCCAGTCCTACGCAATGGTTAAAAAAAATTGTAGGGCAATCCCCATTTCGCCTGTCTGTCACGCGACGTCACGAAAACCGTGAAAATGCTCCGTCTGATATGATATGTGTGCGCCTATTATGCATGATTAGACCGAACGAAAGACAAGCAATTATTTCTGATTCTACGCCTTTTTTGCCGCTAGGCCACCTGTTATTCGTAAAATGTTTCCGGGCTACACCCGCTTCCCCTGTTTTCCACGCGACGTCACAAAACCACGTAAATTCACCACGTCGAAGTGACGTGCACGCGTTAAACACGCAAAAATATGCAGAACAAAACTGTTTTCTTTTTCTAACCAGCCGGAGAGTTCCCCGTTCCGAAAGGAATAGAACATGGGTGCCCGTTAATCACTCTGCCACTGGCTACGGGGCGCGACTGCGGAGCATGGTTTTATCTACATATAATACGCATTTTTGCTTGGCAGTGTAAAGTTTTCGAGCCTTTTCGGTACGTATACGCCGTGGCCATGCCAACTCTTCTTTGCTGAGGATCCGTTCTGGCATTTTTAACCTTCAGCTGCACGCCGCCGCGATTTTCGACCAGCCGCCACAAGCCAAGTAAGGCGAAGCAGACCAATCTAAAACGTCGGCACCATCGTACTCATCCGATTATCTATTTTCACTTTCTTGGCTTAGCCCAATCGAAACTCTCTCCACTTAAGCCGGCTTCTCGCCTCTCGTCACCCCATTAGATAAGAAAAACTACTCAATGTAGCCAATACTATTTGCTTTGAAAGCAAAAATAAAGTGACCTAGTATAAACGAACAGCACGCTTGATTATTTTTTTCAGACACCGCTGATGGTTTCGGCCGGATGCTTGCGTCAGTGGTTACGTAAATTTGACACCAGAAAATTGGAATAAAACACATTCGAATAGTTTTACGGTATATGGCCCACGGTGTGCTGCTAAATTGTTTGAATGCCATAGGCATTAGCGTCGACAATCATCATGATATGGGTTCTCCCAAAACTTTTCGGCAATAAATTCAGCGTATGAAAAATGATACGTTCGGCTTTGTTACGTTACGTGTTCAATGAATAAACGCACTTTTACGATTCGAAAAGCCACCACTACATCGTTTAAATAACTACGAACACCAACATGGCCAACCTTTATTCAAGTTCAAGCTGAAGTTTATCCAAATGCTCTTACGTACATTTCTTTTGTTATAAAATAAATGTAATGCAGAAGCAGGTCCTAAAGTAAAAACTGTGTATGGGACGTCTGGGTAAAACATTTATAAAGTATAACATTATTCAAATGGAAAGTAATGTTTAAATAGAAGAAGTGTACACATAAATAAATTAGAAGCGATGAAACAATACATCAGTGGGCTAGATGACACCACAAATTCCGGAATCTTCCCAAAAAGTCTCAATTCTAGATTCGTTCTGAAAAACTCTTTACTTTGGCCTCTCAGAAGAATAAGTCATGACACTATCTGTCCAAAAAATGAATGTGCTAAAGCTGATCCACCATCTTTCAATGTGCAAATCTAGTTGGTTCTACTGGTACATTCCCAACACTGATGATCCCCACAGGAAAACTGGCATAAATATGTGCACATTCGAGACACGCTTAATAGTTCAATCAAGTGCTCCTCTTTGGGTACTGTAAACGAACTACGCACTGCTTAATGTGAAAATTTCGACAAGTCGCAAGCACTCCACCTCTGTGCTTCTTCTTGCACTGCTTCGTTTTTTTTTCTGTCCAAAGCGCCGTTTGGCAGAAAAAAGGAAGCCTGGGCAGAAAAAGACCGCTGGGCAGGTACCTTCACATTCTAATAAAAGATGCTCCATCGTTTGCCTAGGTTTACCGAAGAATAAATGACACGCGAGCGCCACCCAGTGGTGGTTTATCGAGCGAGAGCGGGTCGCAATAACGTTGTTTCGCTCCAACGGATGCTCAAGCTTCTGGAACTACTCAGGCTGACTTCTGTCACATTCCGAGGCTTCTTCTGCCCCGCAGGCGCCCAAGTTGCATCACGTCGCTTTTCTTCCCCCGCGCACAGAGACACTCGACCGTTCTCTACATAAACGACCTTGGAAGGAAGGACCCTAAGATGGTCCCTGTTGTGACGACGTTAGAGGGTGTGCGCCGTCCGCGTTGGTGCGTGTAAACAGACCGGAAGGTTGACTGGCATTTGGCGACTTACTCACGCCGGGTTTCGCACCGCTTAACAAATAGAGCGGGGGAGGTTCAGATTTAAGCCTACAATTTTACTATGTAAAAAGGTTGTGGTTAGAAAGTGGAGTGAAAAGAGTCTGTGAGGTATTGTGATACAGTGCTACACTGAGGCGAAAAAACAGGGTTCACAAAGAAGGGTTCACAAAGAAGAGCTGCAAAAATTATACTGCCGTGAGATAACCCTATTGGTAGCGATGTAAGTGGCGTTATTTGTCCTTGTGTCGTTCAAACGGTTTAAAGCGCTCGTAGGATGCACGTTGCTTCGAAGATGTTCGCCTCAAATGCTTGCGCTTTCGCTGCTGAGGCCGGGTTGAACGAATAGCAAAGATGAAAAGAGTGTGCGGATGCCTTACGAGTAATAACGGCCTTTCATTTGTTCTTCCAGCTTTCTTTTCTGACGAACTACTTAACCGATTGTGTTCTACTCTCATTTCATGATTTTAATCTTATGATTCTATGAGAAAAGTGTACAATCATCATTCGAGACAGCATTTCAGAATCCATTAGTCAAGGCATGTATAAACTTGTAATTCATTCCTACTCCAGAGGACTTTTTTTAATTTCCACGTTCTCTTTTGAATAGTCGACGCACCACTGTCAAGTCTGCTAGCTTCATTCCACATCTTGAAATACTAAAACGCAGCTAGTCCTTAGCATTTCGTTTTAGTATCCCTGAAGGTGCGCGCTACATCAGCACAGTGGCAGCAGAAATGATTCCACCGGTACTGGCTTTAGGATAACTCTTGATTTGTACACTCATATAGGGATAGGCATTATCTGTGGTGTGTTGAGTACTATCGTGTAAGCTGTATACCTTCGGGAACTGATTTTCTATGCAGTCTTGCGGATATTCAACGAGGGCACTGTTATTTCTTAGTTAAAACAAAAACTTCTCAACTCTGCAGGTTTCTTTTTATAAGGTGCTGTTTATATGACAGATTATATCGTGGTAGGCTTGTTAAGGAAAGGACAAAGCAATTTGCAATAGTTATTATATCCGCAAACGGTCACTAGTATGAGAATGTTCGCCTGTTCATCAGCACTCGCCGTTCTTTCCGATGCGAATGAAAACCGCCTAACTGCTTTCGATTAGATATGTGCATTTTTTACCAGTATTTGAGCTTCATATCTGCGAACAATTACTCAGCAAAACAGGACAGAACCTTCATCCACAGAAGAGCTTGTATCACAGCATGCTACAAATGAGATTAGGAACTGATAAAACATGTATAACAAGCCACCTAGTGGTAGCGTGGTTTATCTTGGGAAGTCAACCAAGGTTTCTTGCTGCTCCTTACGCTATTGCAATTTAGATTCGCAAACATAGGCTGATGTCTGTGTAACTGTGTGGATGTCTATCTGCGGGCGCTAGGGATGCCTGCTAGTCAGCAGACATCTCTAGCGAACCATTACCTTGTAGTAGCTGCAAAGCCATTCTGGCTCTTAGCCTGCCCGGCGTTTCGGATCAAGCCTCTAAACGAGCTCCGGCGATTGGGGCTGTGTCCACTGCCGAATCGATAACGTCCTCATGGGAAGTTCTCTGATCCATCGTCCGATGTGGCAAGTGGCTTCAAAGGCAGCCGTCTGTTTTTTGTACGTCGTTCAGCTGTACCATGTGCGTACCATGATTTATGGGAGAAAGGACCATAATTCCCTTAAGCTGTCCTAAATGGGACCGCCCGAGATGTGGTTTGAAGTCAACAATGAAGTGTTTTGATGAGTGTTTTCTACTAGGACAGAAAATGCGCTTAGTCCATGGAAAATCGTGTCCGTGAAAAGATCGGCTCTAACAGCCATAATTACGTTCAGATTAAAGGGGTATTTTAACCGTACACATAGAATTCGTATGCTTTGATCTTGTAGCCAGAGTTTTAGTGGATTTTGCCATTTATTGGCGATATTTCATTGAATGTTAAAACGGTATTGAGGTTTTATATTTTTTTGTCGACGTGTACGATGGAAGTAACTTCTGAATGTCTTGACCCTTTAGTGTGTGCACCTTTTACACAGTTGATCTATTTGAGCTTACCGAAACCCTTTTATTTTAAACAGTTGTAAATTGATTGTTTACAGAAAAGCTGGCGACAAATCGGTTGCCAGTATTTCCAAGAACACCTAAATAAATAAACAAGTGAATAAATTGACTGCTACTCTCTTGCCGCTCTTATCTATATTAGAAAAGCAATGGATGTAAAATTTTTCCACAAATATTGGTTGACAGTGATTGGTTCTCAATCAGTTTGTCGGGGCCCACGCTTTATTCTAGGGAATTGCTGTGTGACTGCGCAGAATGGAACACCGCACAAGGAGCCGTGATGTGTGTCCTCCTTGGTTGATCAAAAAATTCAAGAAAACTTCTTGCTTAACGGCTAAGCAGGATCGTTTACCGACACTTGCTTTTAATGAATGCACGAATTACAGCTGCACAGTCCAAGTGTGTGGCAATGCTCTCTGGACTTGTCCCTTTTCGTCAGAACACGCTAAGGAAAATGTGTGCCTATGGTCTTGTTCTTTCAAGAAAAAAATTGAATGAACATAAATATGGTTTTGGCAGTTGCAATGCTGCGTAGGTCAACGAAAAATGCCCACGTGCATGTAATGTTCTACGCGGCCCCAGAACTGTGCCGTACCTATCTCCTAAATTGTTTTTTGTATCCCAGTGCGCACTAGAGCGATTAAATTGTCGATTAAACTTACTTACCATATTCAGTGTCGAAGTGCTTTCAGTTGCCGAATAATTCGCCTTCGTCATGAATCTCGTAGCCACATGGTTAGCGCGAAAGCTAGAGTGACAGCCCTATAGTAAGGCGTCAGTTCCGAGAGCAAATCTCGGATCCGGACAAATTGTTCAACTGAAAAGGTTTCTTTCTGAGGAACCCGTTAGGGTTTTTCATTGTAGGTTCGTGCTACAGCCAGTGGATAGCAATGTTTGCCATTCACCTACTTTCCTCCAGTTTGCGGGATAGCGGGGAATTGATGTGCCATATCTATTCTTAGTACAGTTCAATTGAACGCCTTTCCAAAACTCGTGGTGCATGTTCGTCGACGTGTTGGCGTATGTTTGGTTGCTTCTTTCTAGCAATTCATAATGTAAACAATTGACGATCAAACCTTCTCTGCTGAATTAATATATCTTTTTCCTCGTTATGACCATGCTACTCAATAACGGCATATCTGCTTATAATAACGGTGGTCTTCGTCTTCCTTGAAAAATATGCTTCCTGTGGCAGAACAGTAAAGAAGTATTAAAAAAAGGTTCCGACGGAAAGAAAGTTTCTGCAGGTTCTGCAGAAACTTTCTAGTGTCCGGGTCCTAGCGTCCGGGTCCTAGCGTGACCCGGACGGCTCACGCTAGGGTCAGGGAGGGATCGCATGGTCAGTTACCAGGAAATAACTCAGCACTACAGGTTAGCCAGGGCAGTGTACCCGCCAGCACACAAATCGCTTAACAAGTGACAAGAAGTAGCTTGCAGACGACTTCAGACGAACACCTACCCCAACCCCGTAGCCTATCACTACTACTACCCGGACCAATACCCTAATACATGTAAGCATTGTAAGCAAAAAGCGGATCTATTCCATATTATGTGGTCGTGCCCAGTCGAAAATCACACAAATCACGAAATAAGTAGTACTGAGCAGTGGGAGGCCGTGTTGCTCAGCTCCGACCCTGACCTGCAGGACAAGGTCATCGAGAGAGCTGAAGAAGCCGCCCGGGCCCAGGGGCTCGTGGCTGCCTAACAACAAGGTCATCCGTCAATACCTTGTTTTCAAATAAAGTCTTTACTCACTCTGCAGGTTAATATGACTAGTGATTTATTGCCAGAGATAAACTTAGAAGAAGAACAAAAAGATGCAGTAAGAAACTGCAACTTATCTTACTGTTTCCCTCGGAAGAGCAGAATATAGAGCTATAGTTACAGAGCCTTTGCTGAACGGTAGTATCTCGAAGGGAAAAATTAGAGAAATGCCATATGCGAAAGAAAAAGACAATCAATACTGGGAGAAATTGCAGCAGATTTGAAACATTCGCTCGAATTGAGGAAAAGCTTTTGTAGTCTGTGTGGCCCACACTTTCAAGCTAAGATGGGAATTGGGCAGTACGCTACGAACGGAAGTAAGGAATGAGCGAAAGAAATTCGAGAACACCTAAACACTTCTTATTAGTTGCGAACGTGAAAGCAATAATGTACAATTGAACGCCGCTGAGCGGCCCTTCGAGTGATTAACTACTCGCTGGAAGCAAGCGGGTTGAGTGCGCTTTGTCAATGGCATGGCGCGTTTTGATTTGGCCTTACCGGGGCGCAGTTAGAACCCGGACGAGAGCTTGCACGGACAAGCAACGCGCGGATAACACAGTCATTCGAGAGTAAGAGCGAAGGTGACGGGGCGTCACGTTGATACCATTTCCCCTCACCCAACACCTGGCGCACTATCGCAGCAGCAGATGTTGCCTTTCGCCCACTCTAAACACTAGGAACGCCTAGAACGCCTTGCGTGACAGTGCCCACAGAAGCAGTTCGTGTACGTGCGCGCGTGTGTTTAGGTTTTCCTTTTTTTATCCTTCTCTCTCTCACCTATTGCATCCCCTTGACCCTCCCCCAGTACAGGGTAGCCAACCGGAGATAATCTCGGGCTAATCTCCCTGTCCTTCCTTTGCCTTTCTCACTCTCTCTCTCTCTCCTCCGTCGAGGCACGCTTGTGACGTGGCACCGAATCCAATGGGATGGATAGGTGGGCTAGTTCGTATTGCATTATTTCAAGCCAACCATCCTTATTACTGCATGACAAAGAATCCAATTTTAAGAATCGTCGTTAACACGTGACTTGGATGTATGCTTGTTTTGTACCTCGTCTTGGCATGGGTGAAGCGTCTGTTTTCGGTATATGTATTTTTTTTTCATACGCGCGTTAAACATCAGTGAGTGAGCGCGTGTGGTGTGTCTTGCTTCTATACGTGCTGTGTGTTTAGAACGCTCTAAGTTTTTATTATAAGCCAATGGCGATTTAGGTGGCGTTTTTCGCTAGTCCAGATTGCAGACGACAGCTTTTTCTCTCAACGGGCAATTTGATGCTTACGAATGAAAAAACTGGAACTGACAGCCGTGTATTACCGACAATTGAAGCTGTCAACATGAATTAGCAAATTAAGTAACCTCGAAAATATACGGGTGGCATGTAAAAATAAAATAAACAAAATTGAAGAGGGAGCTGTTGAAAATATCAAGGAATCCGTAAAAAATGTTGCTCTTGATCATCTAAAAATAGAAGGCGAACGCGAACGAAGACTGCAAAAGATTTCATAGCGATGGGGCTACGCAATTTGCATGATTAGTGCAAATTCGCTTGACGGAAGGTAATGGCCATACCAGATCCCCAACAGAAAGGTTTGTCCTGCGCTGGAGCTAAAATACGTTTATAATGATGACGAAATACTAAGCCGCACAACGATTTTTGCCAGATGGTACCTACGGATGACGTGTACGCGCTTCGGTTTCTGTGTTTTCTGCCAAAGACCTGCATTCGTGTCACGTCGGTACGTTGATGCCTTAAAGTCTGCGTATCAACGCTGGGAAGCACTGCGTCAGAGAAGTTATCGACATCAAGAAAAACGCGAGCGAATCTAACAGAACGGTAAAAATCCGTTTTTCGACTTCTGGGACCGTGTTACATCGTGGCTTTCCTTCGCGAGAGATTCGACGCCTCCTGAATGTGCCGCATGCTTTCCAATGTGGCCCGCTATGTGAATACGAAACACGAATTCTAGTCACGTCTTCCGATGAAAGGTTTCGGACTTGACGCATGACGTACTAGAGACACATTCGTCACCTGCGCTGTTTACAGACTCCGTTTGCGGATGGCATATTTAGGTTACGAGGAATATTTCACCCGAAAGAAATGTTTTCAAATGTGACATTCTCGAATTTTCTGCCTTTAATCTGACGACTAAGCTTTTTCTTCACTTGTACCGAAAACGGTAAATTAAATGTGCTTATTTTTGTCATAAAAGCAAATACTTTCACTTCTTAACGCCTCCGGAATCAGCCGTTATCTTATTGTAGCTTGGCTTACGCAACATGCTCTGTGAAGCACTTTTGATTGGTCAGAGTGTTCTCGAGGAGCCGTAAATGTGGACTCCATGAGCTGGGTTGAAATGGATCACCGAGACCTCTATTTCAATGTCCATCGCAATAGGAAACTGCAAATTGTGCTTTCTGTGCCGTTTTGGTGAATTTCGGGTAGTGCAAACATCGACGCTCTGCCAGAGAACCCTGAAGCTAAAAATTAAGCAATACTTTTATTTTCGCTGTGGTGCCGTTGAGACAAATTTCGGGCCCAGGAAGGTTTCATGCTGCCAGTGCAACTATGAATAGCAACACCGCGTTGAGTCCTGCAATGCACGCAAGAATGTGCCACTTTGGCTCTGCTGTGCGGGAACTGAACGGAATCGGGTTGCGCACGTAAATGAATTAACTGAATCAACATATATAGGTCAATAAATGAAGGGGAGACCTGAAAACAATGATTGCTGTTCAAAAGTCGAACGGAAATGAAATAATTTGTTTCAAAAGAGAACTCAAAACAAGTAGCAGAATTATAAATATAAGAGAAAGATTAAAAAACAAACAATACTGCTAAGAATGTTGTCCGTAGGACTCACGAATGGAGTTTTCTATCGCATTGCATACCTTCCTGTCCATACTTTGCCCAATTATGGATCATTCAAAAGAGGGTAGCAGAACAACGTCAACACCAAGTACGCTTCAAGTTTGTTTGTCCTCTGTCCCTAGCTCATCTCACCCATCTGTCGCATCGCTTTGTTTTCCTCAGCTTCCACCTTCAAGCACTGGTCTTCTGCATGTATTTATTGTTCCCATTAGCCCTAGTTACACACGTAACATGCCGTTCAAGGCAACGCGAACCGAGTTTCTTAATCAGTTTTTCTTTAGTGTTGACAATATGTCAGAGAAAACCTATGCGTAATATAGCCCTTCCGAATATCACGTGATGTTGTTTCTAGCGCGCAGATCTTAGGCACCCGTTCCTGCGTTGGGCGTCGGGGTCCCTCTGCGTAAGCAAGTGAACAAGCACATCGAAGGATGAAAGAGCGAATGCGGAGCGCAGCGGGCGATGAAAGACGGTGGTAGCGAAGATAGTGCGCGGCGGAAAGCGGAGGAGGAAGGTGCTGCGGACCCATGAGATGGAAGGCGGGGAGCAGGGTATGACGAAAACGTGAGAATACCGCAAAGCCGCGCAAGGCGTGTTCTGCTGAAATGATAGCCACGAGGTGGTGCTACAGTAGCGCGCGTCGTCTGTTCACCGATGACGCCCTCGACGAGGCCTCCGATACCATATATGGAAACAAAGTGCTGCATGAGCGGAGGTCTGTCTGCGCCGGCTGCTGTGAATGGCGCCCGCGAGTCACCCACGCGCTGCCTCTCACGAGCTCCCGATTAGCGAGGACGTCACACCCCGCTTCGTTGCGCTTGCAACGTACCGCGCGGTACAGATTGTCTACGCTAGGCAGTATTTCGCGAAATGAAAATACGTGTAGAGCTGCGCTCAAATTTCGCATTAGGGAGTACCGTAATCGTCGATAAAATTTTTTAACGGCTGCTATACCAGAAAGACGTTTCAACTGGGCGGCCACGCTTATAACAGTGGATCCACATCAACACAATTTCTTAGTTTTTTTTTGTTCATTCCTTTATTTTCATTGCTGCGTACTTGATAAGGTATGTTTTTTTTTATGTAGCCTACGTATTCTAAACTAGTGCTTCATTTCTTGCCCCTTTTATTGGTCAATTGTTGGTCAGTCCTCGAAGGTTGGTAAGGAGTTAAAATCACTTCTACGCCTTCTGTTAGAGAGCATGCGCGCCACTTGCGCGCTTTAACTCTGTAGCCAAGAAAATGGTTACACGACGTTATAGTTTCGCAAGTGTCTTAACATAAATAACAGACCATGGGGGCTCTTCGCATAGTGATTTGTACGTTAGACGAGCGCAGACTATTTATGAATATTACAAACTAAGACGCGTACATAACATCCCGTGTATCTCGGTTTATCTCGCGGTATCTCCGCTTATCAGCATTCTACAACACGCTTTCGGTAGCTTGCTCGGGAGCCACGTTTCGGCGGCTTAGACGTTCGCGTGATGAGGCTTTTGTGGAATAACGCTTCCTGAGAATAAGAAGGCATCAAACTATAAATACACAACCGAGTAGTATTTCGTACACGTGACGCACGTCAGAGGGGGCATTATGGTGTCATCGCTTGTCCGGAAAAGGGATAATCTCGCGTCAGTCTTTAAGAACTGACGCGAAGCGGAAGGCGGTCCGAAAGCTTCCCTTTCGAGTTTCCGAGCGCCAGAAACCGCGATGTGAGGGCCAATACAACTGACGGCCTGCAGAAACTTTGTTTCTCGTGGATAGGGGTTTGATTAATTGCGTTTTCTCAGGCGGTTTCCCTGCTGTTTTCTTATTGCTTGCTACTTATTTTGCTGTTATGGAGCTCTGCAGTTCACAAAAAATATTAGCACAGTAACGTAACACCGGCTTTTTTTAGTGCATAAAGATTTCTAAAATGCCGCCTACGACAGTTGGCACTGTTTCGCTTCTTCAGTTGTATTTATGGAAGAAAAGTACACTACTTGTAGGATAAGGCAAACTATCCATGCTCATTATTGACTAGATTCACTAAATAACTCCTTGCCTAATTATTGATAATTATATATTTATTTATGATTGATTTCTTTACTTTTTGGCACATGTCATGATTGCGAAATTTCAGCGGGGCGGCAATGTCATGATTGATCGGCACGTATTGTAAGACAAGGACCACTTTGGACAGACCCGAGCTTGCAGTTTACTACAAAATGCATGAACGATCCAGCTTGCAGTTTACCAAAAACATATCCCACGCCATTCACATAATAACAGCAACGCTAATGCTTCTTTTAGCAAATTTTTGAGGTGAATGTCTTGTAAATGGTGGTAGTGTTAGGATTTCTGTTTAGCAGGGATGATTTCACTATTTTTCGGCTTCCACTACGCAATTGAAGCACGTGAGCTAAAGTGAACGATTAAAAGTGAATGAGTGAACCTTTTATTATACACCTGGACATTGTTATTTACCACGAAGTTAACGTCTGCTTCTTCAAGTCGTACAACATGTCGACTTGCCTTATGTGCGCCAGGAAATTTTGCTTAATTTGGCCAACAAGAACACTTAAAAGAAATAAAAAAAAGACAGTGTGGAGGTACTGCTCTTTCGATGGGGGCGGAATGCGAAAACACCCGTATACTTAGATTTAGGTGCACCTTAAAGAACCCCAGGTGGTCAAAATTTCCTGAGTGTTCCACTACGGCGTGCCTCATAATCAGAAAGTGGTTTTGGCACGTTAAACTCTATAATTTAAAGAGGTACTGCTCCTGGTCAGGTTTAGTATAGTACGATGAGCTGTAACTTTAACGTGCTGTGTACAGAGTTGTATTAAAAGCGAGAAAACTTGTGCTTCTTTCTACATTTTTTGCTATAGTACGTGAACTGTTCGGCATTGCTTCATTCGTTCACGATAATGAACTAATAACATTATTTAAGACGATAGTACTGCGACACTACCGTAACCACAATGACGAAGTAATTTTTTCGAGACAAAAAGGGGCGGTTGATACGGTCTGAGGCATAGCCGCCTTTCTTATTCTTTTTTTGCAACCTTCTAATGAAAGGTACGTGCATGAGTCCGCTGTATAAATAGCCCGCATCAATCTCAGTCTGAAAAAAAAATTGAGCTTTTATGAAACGCATACCGCTGGCCAAGATCATTCAGCTGCTACGGTCTCCTGCATCTCAACGGAAGGTCTCTTCAGTTCCTGGCGACAGCGTCTGCGTTTCGATTGCGGTGGAGTGCGACAGTGCTTGTATGTCGACAGTTTTACAAACTTTAATAGAAGCCAACTGCACTGAAAGCTAGGACTTTGTCGAAAGACTAGTTTCAGATACAGCGTAGAGGCACAGCAGTCTCCGTAGAAAATTTTACTTTTGTTAGAAAAGTGGACGATTCAGGGCAAGTACAAAAACGTTAACGTTCGTGATACCGAAATTAAAAAAAAAAGACAGCGCAGTTACCACTGTAGCTGGTAATGACACGGGACCTAGCATGGGCGGCTCCTATAGGAGTGACCTTCGGGATTATGGCGCCGCTTCTCAGCGTGCTAAATCATCTCGAAAGTGAGGTGTGGGACTTGTCTTATCCGGTAACCACCTGGTGTACGCGTCTTCTGCCACCAGTGCAGTAGCCACCGCCAAGGTAACTTTCAAATATAGCTACTCATTTGCAACTACAATATTGCTGAAGTGAACATTTTATGCCGCATGCCATTAAAATAGCTTCAACCGATTAAACTATTGACAGTCGGGTGTTCTTTGTCCTATTGCGCTAGGAATGAGTGGGAAAAGGCACATTTTCAAAGTTAGAAGTGTTGCCTAAAATTGAATCAATAAAAAGAGCAAATGTTCGGCTTGTTTTATTGGCATACGTTTTGTCCCTATCCTCTGCAGCTTCACTAACGTTCAGGCGTAAGTTGCTCTTAGTCGTGCTCAAGGTTCCCCGTGAATGTTGGTGCACGTTACTGCTAAGTCAACAGGACCTACAACAAAGTCCACGGAATCAAATGGACGATGAGAGCACCGAATATTAAGAGTGCGCTGTGATATTGGGTCTAACGGACGTAGAGAACAAAATGTTGACGCTATTTCTCACGAAGCTAAGAATTACCGGTAATAAACACTACTTTACGACAATACCGTGAAACGAGTTTTTCGCATCCCATTATACCAGGACGGAGTTTCGCCATGAACGTCCTCTGGCAGGAAAGGAACACTCACGATCACGTACCACTCTACTGCAAAAAAATACAGTAGCACTGCGCTCTCGCCAATACTGTACCAGCCGTAATAAATAAAAAAGAAAGATTTACCCGCCGATTGTTACGCAATATTTGCCTGACTGAAAGCGCGAAGAAGCGCCATCACAACAAAGCTGGCCCGAAAGGCAGCCATCAACGGACACACTAAACATTGGTCGTAAGACGACGCAAGTGGTGGGAGCGCAGCGGCTTTCAATATAACGAGAACTGTGACCAAATATGGCGAAGGCGAACCCTGAAACAGCTCACTGGAGAGAACTCCTGGCAAGAAGGGAGCAGTTGCATTTCTCAGTGGCCATTCGGACTGCAATCGAACGAGGTACCAGAAATTTTAAAATGCAATAATGCAGAAACACCGGGGGAAAATCAACTGCCAGCGGGATATAATATGGAGCAGATGCGAGCGCGGAAATTTCTTTTCGGGTTGTTGTATTGAATATGATGACGGCGAATATTTGAACTTTGTGACAATCACTTAGGCTGCGCGACTTAATGGGTTATGCTAAATATATTGCGAGCCAGAATTTTGCCTCTATATACTTTACCTTGCTGCCATTTCTTCAACGATCTCTTTTCCACCAAGATTCCTATTCTCGCTTGCCAATTTCCACCGCTGACCAGAAAACGCAGTCATCTGCATCTTCGAACGCAAGCGCTTCTAGAAGGGGCACGTCCATCTTATTATGGCTATATGGATATCTTCGCATTCCATGGTAATCTACGAGTCTTCTTCCGATTGTTTCGGCAGCATGCAAACATCGCCTCACCCTGTTGCCAGTTGTTTGCTTTTGTAAGTCCTTGTCTCTGTTAGCGTTTTCGGTGTGATAAGGTGTGAAGCGTTTTTGAGCGTGCGAGAAGCGCGCGAATACACACTAAATTGCCACGCCCACCGCCAGGCCGCTCGAGGCAGTTTCTTCTTTCTTCTCGAGGCAAGAAGGCGAGCCCTTTTTCATTTAAGTGCCGTGGTTAGCAATGCTTGTTTGCAGGATGAACTATTTAGTATTTATAATTTTGAAGAAAATATACGGACTCGACGTGTTGTCGCCTAGGAAATGAAAGAATGTAATACGTAGGATATGCGTGTGTGTGCGTGTGCGTGCGCGTGTGCGTGTGCGTGTGCGTGTGCGTGCGCGTGCGCGTGCGTGTGCGTGTGTGCGTGTGTGTGTGTGCGTGCGTGCGTGCGTGCGTGCGTGCGTGCGCGTACACCCTGTCCGCGCTTTTACAATGCTAGACAAAGTCTCTCAACTAACTGCGTTGCCAAACTCTGCGAGATGTGCTTTCGTGAGAATGCTGAAGATTTCATTCGAGTCATTTTCTTTTGTGTAGTATTTGGAGGAAACTTTGTGAGTCGCAGTTAGTTTTACGAGAACTGTGGTCTATCACACAATCCAGGCGTTACAGGCGTCGCTTTGCGTGAGACCCTGATTAAATTCCGCCAGAATAGCAAAGTTCCTTGCTTGTGTTTTTATAGAAACTTCAAGTAAACTTCACAATAAACTAAGCGTAAAGAATTGAGAACCGGCTAGTAACTTAGAGAGCGTCTAGCCTCTTGCTATCTTTAGTCATCACGGAAACCAGCACGTTTAGGCCGCGCAAAGTGCAGTGTTCAAAGGATAATATACACGGCACGTTATATAAAGTTTCGCAAACGTATTTGCCATTCCTAAGTGCGTGTGCGCGCTCTTGCTTTAAAACGCGCATCAAACGCGCCGGATAAAACCTTTGTGTAATCTGTGCTGAAACACGCCGACAGCTGTTCAAATATTTGCTCGAGTGACGTAACGAAGTTCTTAGCAACAGATGATCGGCTAGTTTTCTAGGCATTACAGGCTAGCATGTGGTGATTCTTATAGTGCGCCGAAGCAACCACTTCATTGTTCTGATGCGGCTGATCACGTTTCGCTAAAATGCGCACGTATACTAAGAGCCTGCCGTTAATTCGAAGTTAGCCGTTGCATCAATAAGGCTTCCTAAAAACAAAACAAAGAAGTCAAGCTAAACGCGAAACTTTGGTTGTATGCGCTAAAGGTGATTTCGTCACTCTTTAAAACGCAAATTTTGAACGGATATTGCAAAGCCAGATCATTCTTCATTGTTTTCAGAGAACAACATCAAAATTGCCGCTCAAGTGCGGCGCTAAGAGCGTCGATATAGAACGTGCTGAAATTCAGACAATCTTTATAATTTACAAAGTTTAAGCCTCTAATTTCTTTGGGCTTACTCAATACTTTCCAAAAAAGGTAGTTGTGGTTTGTACTTAAAAGTTTCCGCATCCGATTATTTTATGCTTTGGCTGGGACAGATGACATGCCATTGGGGCACGAAAGAACGCACACGGAGGAGAAAAAGTAACGAAACAATTATTGTAGCCATTTGGCTTTGAATCTAGTAAGTGCACTCTAAGATTGTAAATGCACTAGAAGGCCTCTAACGACTCGCCTATCCAACACGAATCTGTGTACTGGTGACGTCTCACACAAGTACACTCGAAGAATACAAAACGTCTTTTTGTGCCATCAGAAAACGTATTGCTTCATCCTAGACGAATTGGAATTGCCGATGAAAAGTGGATGCCACAGCAGCTAGGAGTAGAAACTCCCGACTTGTACTTTGACTGCGATGTAAGCAAATAAGCAATATTATATCAGCCACTCGGTGCCTAGTGGTATACGTAGATTCCTATTAAGCTTTTCTTTTTATATTGCGCGTCCAAATATTGTCAATGTACAAAATTTGTTGTGTCCGAAAAATCAACTCACCAAAGCACATGCATCTGCCGAAGTTCACATGCCGAATTATGCTGCATACGTCTTTAGCGCATGCTGGCGTGCAGCTCTCTTACTAAATGCTGTGTGGTTATTGCACATAGGTACAGATTTAATCCCATTGCACTTAGGTTCCATATATAAGAGGAACGTTTCCGAATATATTTTTGACTTATCTGAGCGCAACCGGGTTTCGCATAAAATCACAAATTAGTTGGAATGGCACTCCATAAACCTAATGGTCTATTTTTAAGGTCGCATAGCAAAAACATTGCGGGACTATGTCCCAGTGAAACAGTCACTTTTATCCGGAGCAAGGATTTACATATATGTACTTACTACGTGCAACATTCTTCTACGCCAATGGAATTGGAAGCATGATTGTGCGGAGTGGTTTACCAGGTATACCAAACATGTGGACCACGAAGCACGAGCGCAAGCGCCTATACAATGGTGACAGGATAAAAGTACGGCCTCATACAGGCTCTCCTAATTCCGTGTTATTAGTACTTCAAGTCGTTGGCAGCACCTGTGAAACGTAGCAAGGCACGCGGCTGACTGGGCGCGTTGGCAATTCATATCGAGCACAAGCAGCGCAACAGGCAACGTGTGGCCTCTTGCGCTCGTTCAGGTCTAGCCTCATGCACTGTTCACGCTGTCAGAACGCTTATAAGAACCACCGCTTGTTTTTATGTGTTGAAAGTTTCTTGTGTTTTTTTTTCCTTTGCGGCTCTTGTTTCGGGTGGAGCCACTACGTGCACCGAAATGGCCGCCGCGCCATGCATTTACTATTTTAGGGTTCAGCCCACAGTGTGCGAGTGTGGTCACTGGCGCTGCTATTGGGACGAGGGGCTGTTGAAGCTTTCAAACACACGTTGATTGAAAGTGCCTCTGGTTTGCCGGCCGATCAGAATTGGAAATGTCTGAAAGAGGCCTTTTTCCTGCAGTGAACATCAAATACGAGGTCGATGATGATTAGGAGGATCGAAGAAGACAGCGTACGCTGATAGCGTAAATTAGGGAATACGGTGCCGACAGGCATTTTATGTGTTTCAAGTGCAACGACAGAAAACGCAAGATAATGTTTTCTTGTGGCCTTTTGCCAGCCTGATCATAATCTTGAGTGTCCGCTCTGTTTACAGCTTTGATGTTTATTATATTGCCAAAGCTAAGTCTCAGTCGAGCGATGTTGTACAGGGCGGTATTCCTTCGTGGTCTTTATTGTCGGTTTTCTTGCTAGCACTGTAACTAAAGCAAAATTTTAGCATCTTCAATCCCTTATTCCTTTCGCTCGTGGCGTAACGAGGTTCTCGATTCTGGCAGGCTTGAAACCACGCATTAATGCACAAATGCTAATTGACGGGTTGCCTTTTGCTGAGTTCCCGTAACTTCACGCATGGAGTTAAAATTGTATTCCAGACTGACAGTGAAACATCACGGGGAATTAGATGCAGTATCGATTTGTTGGTGCAATCCGTGACGTCAGTAGGCCGCGTCAGCAGTGTGGTGTAGATTCACTGGAAAGAGAACCGAGAAAGCGTGGGCGCCGGGGGTGGCATTACGCACACTCGCCCGCTCAGCCGTGGTGGCGCAATGGGCGTGACAAGTGCGCCTGGGCGTTCTCCATGTGTGTGGCATATGCATGACTTTCTTCTCTCTATTTGCTTTTTTTAAGTTTCCTACTTAAATTTGGGTGTCGTATTTGCGCAGCCGTAAATAGGTAAAAACAAAACTAGTTGTACTTAATCAGAATATTTGCCAGCTGGCGCTTGCATTACGGTACTAATGAGGAACTTATTCAGTGGCTGCAGCTGCTGACAGATCTAGCCTCGCGTACTGCACGTGGTGCCGTCTTTAGAATACGGTTCTAGCGTCCCCGTTGCAGCACGGAGAGTTTAGTATGATACAGGCTGGGGGAGCTCGGTGCTTAGCATTATCAAGGTTTTCTCGCGCACGGCAAGAAACCGCTATAAAGCTCTTTCGGAGAAAGAACCGAGTACTTCATTCTAGCCGTTAGGATATCGGACAAAACTTGGTCCTTAAGGAAAAGTTATCAAACGCGTCGGATGCTTCACCTCACTATGAAAAGGAGTTTTCTGCCGTGAGCAAGGCACGCAACCTAACGTGTGCGGTTGTTAGCCCGTTGAGCAAACACAGCGCTCTTTCTCAGTCCTCAATACTTAATTTTTATTGCGTTAGAAGAACATGCACTTCTCTTGATTGTTAGGGAATGTGAAGTCGATTCTGTTGCACGATCGAGTGCCCTCTCTAAAGAAGATTCCACGTCATAAGTGCTTGCGTTGATCTTTCCTGTAGTTATTTCTAACTCCTCTGGAAGATTTTTCCATTGTCCTCAGTGAGATACCTGCGCGCTCCAAAATCTTGACGCGTGGGCGGCGTACGAACTTTATTTGAGCGTCCATACACTGTTCGTGCGTGTGTTAAGAACAGCTCAAGAAAGAAGAGACATAAGAAGGTAGGAAAACGGCTTGGAGTTTAGTTGATGTAATAGTGTCTGGTTAATCTGTATCGGCTAAGACTGCAGAGGAAATGCTCGTAGGGATGACGGGGCTATGAGTTATAAACGCCAATACGTGGAAGCGTTTGAAAGCACAAGGTCTTTTGTTTCTTACTAATGCGAGAAAGGCGTAAAAAAAACGCCTTTCTGACGCGAAGGAATGCCAGGGCTGCTGTAACCAAAATAAAACTGTTCCAATCTGTATCTATTCAATTTCTGCCATTGCCCATCCACTATAGGTCAAAAATTTTCCAAGCCACCACTGCTTCAGGTGTCTGTCACGCGACATCAAGAAAGCCGCAATACCTCCCCATCTGCCCTAACGTGTACACACTGATTACGCGTGTGTAGGCCGAACAGGAGAAAGAAAATAAGTTATAATTATGTGCATTTTTCGCGGTGAGCTCCACGCTATCGGTCAAAATTTTTTTCGCGCTGTGCCCGCCTCGCCTCTCTGTCACGTGACGTCTAAGAACCGCGTAAGCTCACCAGGTCGAAGCAACGTGCGCGCACAAAAGAGGCACTGACACGACAAACAAAACCTTTTTTACCTGCAAGCGCGCATGCCCCGTCTGTAAAATCGGTGATATTAAGCCGGAGGCCGCCGAGCTTCGAGGAGGAAGTGAACGCCGGAGGAGGAGAGGAAGAGCACGCGGGGGAGGGGGAGCAGGAAGGAGGCGGAGCGTCGCGGAGGAGGATGGTAGGTGGAGGGGCGCTAGGTTTGCCTCCTCTGCAGTTGCTGCAGGCTCTGTGGGCGCTATGGATGTACCGGGATCGTCTGGCGACCGAGTGGCGGAGCGCTGGGCGAGAAGGATGGAACAGCAGTGCATGCGGCGCCAGCCCGAGCGCGAGTCGACCGACGCCAAAGTTGGGAGCAGGAGAAGGGGAAAATGAATGTTGTGAATTGTGCATTAGCAAAATTGATTGAATTAATAGAGACTGTATTTTCTTGCAGTGGCTTACGATCTCTCCTAATGGCAGTTAACACTTTATAAAGATATAGAAGCGGACATAAAGCACAAAATAAAAAAAATTTGCCCCATAAGAACGGCAACACACAGACAATAAAAGCATTGCTAAAACATTCAACGCGCAATTCACACAAAAAAATCATGAGCCATTCCATTTTGTGGAGGTGGATTACCAGCGAAGCTCTGTAGCACACGACAAAGAGGTGGCACAGAATTTTGAACAAAGGTACGGGCACATTCTTTTGATCGGTAGTCATCGTGAACAAAGGTACGCACACACATTTGTTTTTGTGCATCTGCGTTCATTCGTGTTATACATCCGTTATATAAATTCGTGTTTTTATTTCGTGGTATATTGAGGCATAGAATTCGGAACGTAAATCACCGTCCAGACTAGCAATGGGCCAGTGCAGTCAGCGCCTTCGCAGAGGGAAGGGCAGTATGGGAAGTCTGGCATGATGAGCGGCATCGGAGCCAGCTGTGGAAGAAGTCGACGACGACGAAGAACGCGCCAGCAGTGGCACGAGCCATTGCTGCTGGTGATGGTTTTCGCTAACACAGATTTGTTGACACACACGACTTCTGCACGGAACGATAACCATAAACAGCTGCGCTGTAAAAGTGAATAACACCCATATATACGTTTCCGCGTAACTCACGCTGAATGGATGGATCCGCTGCTCTACTGCTGTTCATGCCTGTTTGTATGAGAGATTAAACCCGATATTCCCTATAGCGCTCTTTTCATCCTCACCATGCACATCATAAACAGCAGCGGGGATAAGAGGCACCCCTGCCTCCAGTTCCTTGTTAATATCAACTTTCGCCTCGCTTCTCGTCCCTTCCCATTCAACGAGAACGCTATTTTCTAGGTAAATCTCTCTCAAAAGCTGTATGCAATCAACGCCTAACTGTTCCCCTTCCAGAATATCCTACAAATTGTTACCGTCTTCGTTGTCATGCGCTCGTTTAATGTCTAAACAAGTCACATATAAAGGTTTCCTTTCTACTCAGGATATTTCAATACACTCAGTAAGGGCAAATTAGATACTCTTCTGACGCCTTCCTATTTTGAAGCTATTCGAAGTTCTCTCAATATGCCATTATGCTCTACCCATGCGTCCAGCTTTAATTTAATCGCCCGCATACCGATGTAAAGGTCAATCGTCTATATGAGTGAATTTTATCCTTTTCCTGCATACCTTTATGAATTCAATTCATTCTACCTTATCGCCAACTGTCTGGTATTGGTCTATCTTTTAAGGTTTTTTTCTACTGCTTTCAATCGAGCTTCCCTACTTCTTGATCTTAGTTCACTAGTCAGATTAATGGGAACCTCGTCTAACACTGTGGCTCTGCGCTTAGGAATTTTCTCTTCGGGTTTCTTTCAGTTGAAACTTGTCCGCACCAGCTCCTTTTTCATATGGTTCTCTTTCATTCTCTTTTTTTCCTCAAATACAACGTTGTCATCGCCTTGGAAAGCTTCGGCTGTTATTTTTAGGATGTAATTTGATGCCGCGTCCCCATCTAGTTTGTTTCTATCTTTGTGTAGGATATGTTTTATCGTTCCAGACACCCTGTCTAATAAGTTTATGCAGTTCCAAAATATTCTGGGTGCGACTTGCTTTTTCTCACGTATTTCTGACAACTAACGTTCACTTTCACCATTTATGTTTCTTGAACGAGTATTTGAACCATAAATTTTTCCTCCCGATGTATTTCCCGTTTTCTGGCTACTTCATCCTGTGGGGACTGCGATCTTTTTTGCCTGCATGTGTTCTCGTGATGCTTTCTGTCGTTCGCCAATCGATTTTTGTATTTAACTGTTCGGCCAGCATTTCGGTTTCTCTTTTTTTCCAACGAGCATGTCGCTTGTCTTTCCGTATTTCTGTCGTAATTGTACTTAGCACACTATATTCCCATTCTTTCCTTGGACATTCGCCAAGTTATTCCTCGCCTCTTGTCACTACATATGTTAGTTTTCCAGCGTTCAAGTTTTTACTGGCCATTCTTCGCTGCTTGATCTCTTTCCCAACTACATATTCCATTTACAAAAACGCGTTTATGGTCACTAGCTATGCTCCTATACCTTCCTCGTCAATGACCGTTTCTCTCAACTTATCATGCATTCCTTCTGTCATCAGACAGTAATCAATGGTTGATTGCCGGTTTCCCACTTCCCACGTGACCTGACCATCACATTTAGGCCCTGTATTCAGGATAACGAGGTTATTTTGCTCACAAAGGTCCAGCATTGACTTGCAGTTGTTGTTTGGACAGCCATATAAATTTTGTATGTGGCAATTCTTGTCACCTAATAGGATAATTTCGGCATCATTTCCGAAACCCTTGAAATCAGTACTTAGGCATTCCACTAACTCTTGATTCTTCTCTCTGCAATTCTTTCCGGTGCACAAATACGTTACGCCTATCCAAGTTTGCCTTCCACTCATTGGGCATGATAACCAGAGATACTCTCGACATTCTGAATTTACTCTTTGAATTTGGCTCCATGATGAATGGGCATTCTGACCCCCTCCATTTCTTTCAGATTTAGTTCTATTGCACCCCTCCCAAACATAATTCTCGTTCACTGGCGGCTCTTCCGAGTCTCTAAGGTGTGTTTCTGTAACAGCGTACACCCTTCTTGTTCTCTATTTACCTGCTCCTCAATCTCTACCAAATTTTCCCTTCTTCTGCCGCCCTTTATGATTATGTAGCCTATTCCATGGCGAACTCTCTTTCTTGTTTAACTCCTTTTTGTCTTAATAATGGCCATGCTATTCTGAGGTTCCCCAAGGGGACCTTCTTCTTCATTGCTACCTACAATGGCCTCTTGAGCACCCGGGGGCGTCCAAAAAAGCAATCGGGGACCAGCAAATCGACAGCCCACTTCTCGTCGAAACCTGTAATTGAAGTGGATTACATTTCGTTCAAAACCACCACGCTTCTCACTTCCCTGTTTCCTTGTGCAACCACGAAACCTTTTTCTAGGCTCATTGTCTATATAGCCTCATTAGCAGCCACAACGGCTATTTGTACGTGACTGCCACGTACAGCCACCTCCGGCACCATGCACACCACGTTCTGCGCCTGAGGGGACATCTCGCGCAAGTCGTCTACCCCTTCGCCAAGCGCTGAGCTAGTCCGGCCCCTTTTCTGTTTAGCACGTTATTTAGCCCACCCGCTACTAGGACAAGGTTGCGTCCGTGGGCTTTTTCTGCAAACTATTCTTTTGGCTCGCTCCATGCATGACAAAACCCAATGTCCGCCCTGGAAATATACCTACCGCCACCCTTTTGTCGCCTTTCACCCTCTCCACAATCGCCTCTGAACACCTTGCCAAGTTTGAGTCGCCAACGATGACAACCCTTTCACTATCTCCTACTGGCGAGGCCCCTCTCTGTTTCCCTTGGTCATCCTTTTCTGTGTGATAGGAGCTTGACAAGCTTCATTGACCCCAGCGTTCCTGCTTTTCCTTTGTGGCCGCTTCAACGTAGGTGCCCCACCCTGCGTAGCAAGCGTTCCAGGTGCGTTGTTGACACTCCCTGACCTGTCCTGTCGGGAGACGGCGTTCGATCGTCGTGACCATTCTCGTTCATGACCGCGGCTCTGTTCAGCCCCTCCCTGGCGGCTTGAAGTCTCTTTTCCACCGCCTTCGACGCATCGCGATCCATATTCAGCTCATTTTTGAGCTCTTTCAACTATTGCACAACTTGATCCTGGAAATCTTCCATTTTCTTTAGACTAGCATCGATATCAGTGTCTGCCGATTGACTCACTGTCCTGTTCCTTCTCATACTTCCCCTCGTCTACCTTGAAGGGGGTCCTGTACTGCACAATTTACCCTCTTTCTTGCCATGTGTTGCACTTAGCTTTTTCTAATGAAAACACCGAAGCTTTCAGCGCACCTGCCTACTAGGAAAGGCCGATGCGCACTGTGTCTAAATCCTTAAAAGGCCGCAAAGTAATTATCACTAATGTTTTAGAAGCAATACACTAAAACCACTAATAGCTAATATATATATATATATATATATATATATATATATATATATATATATATATATATTGTCTTGACACTTCCAAACTACTATTTGAAGGCTATAAAGATTGAACGTACCACACTATCACACGTGTTGAATCACGAGGCACGAAAGGACGCTCTGGCTACCCTGCAATGGCAATATACTCGAAACACATCCGCGCACACGAAAAAAGAAGAAAAAGAAAAAAAAAACTAGCAAATTAGTATATAAGGTGTAAAAAAATAAGCAAATAAAAAACAGAAGTAAGCTCAAAGCATGAACAGAAAACTCACGTTGTCGTCACCGCCACGGAGCCCTGGAAAAACCCGTCCATCCTCCACAGACATCGCTATCTCGGATGGATCGATGGACGGACGGACGGACGGCCGGATGGATGGATGGATGGATGGATGAATGGATGGATGGGTGTTATGAGCGTCCCATTTGGAACGCGGCGGTGGGTTGCCCCACCTACCTGGGATGGATGGATGGATGGATGGATGTTATGATGCACGGATACACGGAGACAAGCGCCATCTCATGGTAATGGAAGGAATCCAGCGGCGATGATGTTGCACGTTTCCTCCACTGTGATCGGTGGGCCTACTCGGCAAGAGAACAGCCGCGCAGCACCCACGGTTGCAATAACCCAATGATGTTTGCAAAGAAAAGCGTGGCTTTCAATATATGCAACACCGTCTTATGTTTGGCAAAGGCAGCGATAAGGGTTAGAGCGAACAATATAATTATCTGGTTCCATCTTACCAGTAATACCTTGCCGTTTTTATTGCTGTTGTATGGTTTATTTTTTCAAGAAAGTCAAGTTACTCTGCACTAGCGAAGTATAGTTTTGGGATGCTTAACATATTCTAGGCATACCACAACATTTCAGACTTCCTCCGCTTGACACTCCGCCTGGATTCAGGAAATTACATGAAAACGCCGCTTATCGACACTAGGATTCAATACGCTTCGTATCGGCGCAGTTAAAGATGCCGAGCCGCTTCAAATACCTGCACGTTTGCCGTGGCGCGCACGTTACAACGGTGAATGCACATTCCCACAAGCAGCTGACTGCAGTCTTGTAAAGGACCGTGTCTGGCGGCTAAGGAGCGGCTGACGACCGATTCTCACAGCTGGATTTAGTCGCGATGAGCGGCCCCTATCAACACCGAAACGTCTCGTGATGCTTACCGTTAGCGTCTGCGCGCACCACCATCCCCATGTAAAATAGTTAGCTGCGTATTCCGACGTCCTTGCGACTGCATGATTGATCGTCTCCACAGCAGTCGCGAAGTGAAAAATAAAAGAAAAAGAAGGCAGGCTGTGAGAGAGTGGAGCCCAAACGATCGCTCTTCGGCCGAAGCGAGCAGTTGTTATCCCCCCTCTGTGGGTAGCTTCATCGCGCTTACTCGCTGGTTTGAATGCATATTTAGGCATAAGCTGCTGCCATATTTGAAGGCTACTGGATTGAATCAGCGTCTGTGATCTGGACTGAGTGACCGAACGATATACCCAGTAGGCTTTCTTTTCTTCTTTTAATCTTTCCGTCCCCTTTTCCCTTTCCCCAGTGTAGGGTAGCCAACCGGGCTCAGTCCTGGTTAACCTCCCTATCTTTCCTTTATCATTTGCTCTCTCTAGGCATAAGCATTGAGTCCGTGCCATTCATTATAGTGAGCTCCTTGCTGGGCGTCTGCTCCTGATTTCGTGAATTTGGGTGAATGCAGTGAAATGGCAAGATCAGCATGGCGAGTCTGTATTAGAACTCGGCGTTAATTGTGGCCCACATGAAGCAGACGCTAATATTTAGTGATGTGCTCAAGATATCTGTAGACAGCAGGTATACCTGCAACATGACGCCCTAAACTTCCATGCTCTTCAGAAGGTGTAAGATTGCAATTTAAAGGTTACACAACGCCGTGAGACATTTAGCGCGACTGGACGTTGCTTTTAAGCATTACTGAGAGACAGGCCCAAAGCAGCGCCACTTTAGATGTGACGCTCAACGGCATAAAGAATTGAAATTGAGACCACTCACATTCTCGAGGAATGTTGCGAGACTTCTCCATAAGTTTACACATTCCATTCAGAGAACGCTGTCTTTCACCATAGCTACCGCTGGATTACTTATGCGCTTTCATTCGTCTTTTTTTCTTGTTTTGATTTCTTTCTTTTGATAGTCCTCGTCCCACTTCTCTCAATGAAGAATAGCGAACCACGTACAACGCAGGTTAACCCACATGTCCTACTATACATCCTTTCTCTCTGTTTATTCACCTAGGGGAGTAATGTCTATACCTACTCGAACTAACGCTGAACTGAAGCTGACTTCCGTTTTAACATAGACGCTTCTGCATAATGGCTAGCTGCCTAGAAAAAACTATGAAACACAAATAGTCGGGAATGTTCTTTCTTTTTTAAAAGCACGCTTAGCGCTTCCACAATTCACAATTCAGGTAACTATAAGTGGGGACCAACCAGGTTATAAACGTGTAAACAGCGTTACGAGATGATCATTTATCTAAAAAAATTCTGTTTCTTTTTCTCACTTCCCTTGTGTGCAAGCCTTAGGACATCATTACAGAAAACGTGCCACAGTGGTGTTATATGTATTGTCTCTTCCTAAGGCATTTTTCACACTTTTTTCTCTTCAGCGCGAACGTCAGCGCTCTTCCTTTATGCAAACTTGCTAAAATATTTTCTTTAGAATGAGACAGACGTTTCGTAATGAGCAAGTGATCCGTAACTTTATCAAAAATTGCAATAAAGCATCAGGCCCTTTTGATATTCACGCGCAATATTTGTCATCGAGGTTTCTGCTTTCTAACTTTGATAATGCGCTTTTCACGCTTCGTGGCTCGGCATCCGTCAAAATAATTTTTAATCACACATACTCTGGCATGCAAGCCGTTTAGGCGTGGGTTACATAAGGCATGGACTACTTTTACAGTTACAGTAGTTAAGAGCCCGTAACAGTGCTATTGTCAGTACCTCCCGTAACGCTGAGATGCATCATCATGCCATAATTTATTCATTGTTTATTTAGTGCATCCAAAGACTGTATGCAAGGAATATTTTACTGCGGCAGCAGCTACGATCTCGCGACAGACCTTGTTCCGCCCGTCTGCGCAACCGTTCGGTAACTCCCTGGCTGGCGTACGTTGTTGCTGTCGTCCAGCCGTGGTCATCTCTGAATAGAGTTCATGCAGTGTACACACGATCGGATAAAAAAGTAGAGTGTAGTAGTGTGAGTAACCACTGTCGCGTTAAACATACTTAGTATGAGATGACCTTTAAGAGTCTAAAATTTTCTCAACTCGCACTTATTCACTTTGATCCAATCTTCTGTGCGTAAACTCAGTGGCGGCACATTTTTTGAAGCATCTCTTTTGCTGATAAAAACCTCAAGACATGGCGCGCTTTTTTTTGTGTCGTTCTTTCTGAACGTATTTTAGGTCTTGCTTGGTCGAGAACCAGTTGCAATGTGCGTTGAAAAAGAAAGAAACCAGGTATTACGTTCCCGAGGCTGATTGTCACGCCCCACAGTGAGTGAAGAGTGTAGCAATCGCCGTTATTAATAGACGCTTTTACCTATAGTGTCACCGAGGCTCCAGTAAAAAGGAGTCTGGTTTTTCATTAACGAGCTCACGAGAAGCCTAAATATCCTCTTTGATCAAAACGCTGCGTGTTTTCCAGCAACACCACGTTCGGAAAGCCGCGTTATTCAGCGTCTCCCATCATGCAAGGAGAGAACTTTTCCTACGGTTCCGGTTGACGCTCTACATATTTCTGTATATATTCGTTTTCTAATAACCCAGTGCCAGGGCAGTAAACCGAAAACTCTCATCAGGTTAACCGTCCTGCCTTACTTCTCTTTTTACCCTTCTCTGTCTACCACAACGCCTACTCTGCGAATGAGAAAGGGACAGCCTGGGCTTTTCTAGGAACTTAAAAGGAACACAAGTAATTTTGAAACTGGGATTCGTAATCTTATTCCACACAAACAAACAAAAATCTACAAAGAATGAAATACGAATCGGTCATTCCCAATATCACTCCTCTCCCCCCCCTTCTATTTTTTTTTTTTTTTTTGAGACTGTCATTCGGTATAAAAACAGTTGGAAGAAGGGACAAAGCAGAGCCAGGGTATTAAGAAACTAAGCAGAATCTGTGTGGTCTCATAAAAACGCAAGGGGACCCGGTACAAAAGACCTGTGCGCTTTCTCGAAAGCCGCAGGTAGATAGCGACGAAAAGCGGCCAACTTTTTACGACTTCGCGGAGCGTAAAAAAGTGAATGCCTATCTCGTCTGGAGCAGGCGCACATTTGGCTCGGTCGGAAAACTTGATTAAATCTTCCGAAACACGAAAAGAAAACGCGTGAGAAATAGGCTGTGGTGCTGAGCTGCCATTGGGCAGGGATTTTGGGGAGATTGCGTCTGGCCAAGTTTATCGAAACACTGTTAGGCATTTAATCATAGGCTTTCTTTTGCGTGTACATTTCTCGTGAAAAGTGAGTTTGATGTAGAATGCAGTCCTGGTAATCTGAAAACGTTGTGAAAAGGGAAAAGAGTAACGCTTTCTTTTCAAATTTTCAATTCTCAGAGTGGTAACTACGTGCGTATTTACTGATCATCAATCCCAGTCTAACGTTTTTCTTACTGCTGCATTGTACCGAATGTAGCACTCAAGAATGAAAAACGCCTAAAATACTTTATACGTCTGTTTAATTTCTAAGCTTTTTCGTTTTAATTCTCCCCTTTCTATGTTGAAGAGGAAACAGCTGTGAATCATGCTAAAGAAATTACGTGAGATATGCTATATTCAGAAGCATTCACGGAATATTTTTATGATGATGTCAGTTTAGAGCATTCATTCTTGCGTTCTACCACAGGTGTCGAAACTGTTCTCGGCAGGTTGCTCTTTTAAAAGATAGGTTGGACTTTTCTTACGTGTCCTAATGCAAAGTCAACTGAAGTGTTTTCATAGAGAAATGCTTCCATCTTTGAGGTGCTACGTTTCACACTAGTTCCCCGCGTTGACAGAAACTGATCATTCCTGTGATGTGAAATAAATACATGAACAGTCATGACTAAAGAGAAGAAGACAGAGCACTGAACAAGAAGTTGCAGTGTACCATCTAAAGTACACCTGCTGACTGAAGGGATGCCAGTGTCTCGATATACAGTACATATTTGGAACTTTCCGTCCCTAAATCTTGTGGCTAACACCATCGTTCCAGCAAGCAAACATAAACAACTGAAGAGAGCTAAGCAATAAGATGTCGACTACGTCGACGACGCGCCAGCTTCGATATAAAGAATTGGCGATTGCGCCTTGTGATTCTATCATCCACCTTGCGATCGCACACTGCATGTATGTAGTGCACTGATCTGGAAGGTTAAGATACATCTTAGCTCTAAACAGGACATAAGTCGTGGTTTGTCGTCGTAAATAAGTGGCGGCTTCTAATGTGCTTGACACACTTATGAGTTAACTTTAGTTTTGAATGTATTTTATGATTTAAACACTCCGCAGGCGCTCAATGTATGCATTTTTGTGTGAAGATGGGCTTCCTGCGCCACTTAAATGCACGAGCATCTCTGAAACATTAGAATGTCAAGAAAAAAAAAACACGACACAGTGTTGCACACGAAGCGTATAACGTAAGCACAGTTGGCTCTCACCTAAAATTCACACTAGTGCCAAGAGACTGAGTAGCAAAGCAGAAAATGCACTTTTGCATTATCTGGACTCATGAAAAGCTGCTGTTTATCGCTATCCAAGTCTTCATGCAGAAGTATTGAGAAAGTATACTAGAGGTGCATAGCATTTTCTTCTCTATAACCATATGGAAACACTGATGAAGCTTCAAACACAGGTACCTTGTTTTTCAGGGTATTACGACTGAAGGTCGTATATAATTGGGAAAATGGAAGCCGGGAATTACGATGCGCTCTGTAGCAGCGAGCATATAAGCGCAGTTCTTGCCTCTCTTTTCATGCATAAGCGAACTAACAGACCGTAATATGTAAAACAGCTTCCACACAAAACACTCATCAGATCTGCAGTAGAACATGCACCCGCAGTGTGGGACCCCCATCAGTCACACCTCGCGATGCGCAAGTACCTGTTCCAAGTCATGCTGCCACATTCATGTTTTCGTCATATCCTTGGGAGATCTGCGTTTCATCATCAAAAGCCCAGTTTAGCCTGTAATCTTTTTCTTTCTGTTGTCGCGTTGCTACATTGTAATTTCACAAATTTTGTTATTCTGCTATCAACGGCACACTCTACATCGCAATGACGGCCAAGGTCAATTGTGACCTTGGCCATCATTGATATCCGTAAATTCTCCTAGAGGTTTGAGTGGAACGCTCTGTACGAAACCCTGCCACCAATCAAATAGCAGAAAATGTAACTTTCACGTTTCGAGCTATATTTCTTCACTGCGTTCTTTCAGTGAGAATTTCTTAATCTTCTAATTTTCTATCTGCAACTTTTATTTACACGGTGTGGTTGCGGTGCGAAAATTACCGCAACACATCTAGCTTCGTGTTACGCAAGTTTTTTCGCAGGAAATCGGCTGCTGTCTCAAATGTTTGTGCAAGATTTTTTTCGCTTCAAATGCACATAAGTGTGTCATCTTTTGGATTGATCCACCATGAGCCTTCGCACATACTTATGGCTTGAGCTATTTGAGGAGAAGCGGCCGCTTGGAGCTCATCGGTAGGCTACTAACAGTTTGACACCGATAGAAAGGTCGGAAAATATTCATCAGATAGGCAAATTGCAGTGGTATAGTGAACTACGGAAATGAAACGTTACACATGCTTAGGCGAGCGAAGGAGAGAGAGAGAGGAATATAAGGAAGGCAGGGATGCTAAACAGTCAAGAACCTGGTAAGGTACCCTACGCTGGGGGGGGGGGGGGGGGGGAGAAGGGGAATAGAGAGAAGAGAGAGAGAAGAGACAGAGAGAGATACAGAGTATAGGAGATGTGCACGGAGAGCACTTGAGTCAAATCCGCTCGTGCAAACCAGATGTTCTGAGAAAGCACAAAAGTGCCTTAACTGCCTCCTGAACCGATCATCGGTGGGGACGGTGCTCTGGTACTGTCTGTTCAATCAGAGGACGATCATCTAATTTCCTCAATGTGTTGGACAAAGATTGTCTTTGTGCTCGAATTTTAGGAAAGTGGCACAATAAGTTGTCAATGTTCTACCCGCATCCGCAAACATCACATGCAGGACTATCAGCCATTCCAATTAGTAATGAGACTAACTTAAGAGACATCATAAGTAGCCAACAGAAACACCAAGGACAACATAGGGGAAATTACTTTTATTTACTAGTTCCATTTAAAGAAATCACAAATAATGGAAATGAAAGTGGATGAAAAAACAGCTAGCGCAGGTGGGATACGAACCCACGTCTTAGTACGCCATGCGAGGACGTGAGTTGGTATCCCACCTAGGCCCAGATTTCTTTAGCCTACTTTTATGTCCATTAATTTATCACTCCTTTAATTCATTTAGTAAGTACAAGGAATATCCTCTATGTTGTCATTTGTGCCCTTGTTTGTTCGCCACTTATGAGATGAATAATAAAAATCGGGCCCTTCGGTTCTTTTTCTTCTCGTTCCAACTCAAAACAGGCATCTAAATATGGAACAAGCATGATTGACAACATCGTTACAACTTTTAACATGTTCCGAGTGAGCTCTTCAGCGTCGGCTGCAGTTCATGCAGAACACGAGAGTACTCAGTCTGTGAAATGGTTGCCAGTGTTCGTTGAGCACAATGCGGCGCCGCCACGAAAGCGTTCCAACAACTCAGAGGGAAGACCACTGCGGATATTCTGAAAGCACTGGCAGCATGAAACATGGACCGCAATAGTTATTTGTTGTCATTTTTTTCCTACCAGTTTGCGACGTGGTGCACAGGAACTCATTCGTCACGCTTGCACGCATTCAAATTTTTCGCGACGACAAATAGAATGTCCCCTCATTGTCGCAGACGAAGGGGAGTGAGCGATTCTGCATAGTAGCGTCTGCAAAATGGCACGAAAAGATGGTGGTACAACAAAAGCACTTTCGTTGTTGGCTCTCGTTAGCAGTGTTGCTATTTGTCAAAGACACTGCACAAAAACGCGAAATGTGCTCAACAACTCTACCTTCTCGCTTTTATTTTCTATTTTTTATTTTCGTATGAAAGAAAGGGGTAATGTTGAAGCTTGAATGCGGTGCCAGCTGATTCTTGCGTAGTGAAAATGTAGTCTTTTAAACATAAGCTGACATACATTCTCACGCATAACTCTGATGCCATTGTACATCTAATGCATACGTGTTTCAGCCTATATGACACGAGTGTATATTGAATATACGATTGTGCATATCACGAACCTTCCTATGCTTTTAGGCTTCCGCAGTACTATGTACTGAAAAATGTGGGCGCTTCTTTTTCACCAATTTTATGCTGTAGAATATACGGCTCTATGACTACTGGAAGAAGATAGAGTGATTTCGTTTATAGGAGAAGCAAGCCGTCCTTGTCTTTTAGCGATACCCTCATTTTAAAAAACGACATACCGCTAACCCGGTTGTTCACCCCATCTGGAAACCATTTGTTAATTTTCCTATAATCTTACTTCATAAGGGTTCCCGCAGCCACGTATCGCAAGTATTTCCAACACTAGTGCGCTGGCTTCCTCCATAAAGCTTAACGACGATTGATAAATGTAGCCAATTGCAAGCTGGTCACGTTTTCAGGGATGTCCATTGGGAGCAGGGCCTGCGGAAACTGCTGAATGTTTTTAAGAATTAAAATACCTGTTAACGGTTGTCGCGGCTAACAAACCCAGGCGATTTTAACATTAACAGCATTCTCTCTATCTGTGCAAGAAAAGATCGAACATGTGCCATTTGTGGTGTAATAAAAAAAAACAGTTCCACAAAATTCCCTAGTGAGAAGTTTGAGGACAGCACTGTACCTGTCTTCATTTCGCGACATTTTGGCTGGCGCGGACAATCTTCCTCGTGCGTTGTAAACGCAGCAAAGTGTGGCACTACTCCCTCATACTCTGAAGATCGCGAGAGGCAGCGCGTCGGTGACGCGTGGGCGTTATTCACAGCAGCCGCCGCATACAGTGATGCAGCGCTTTGTTCCCATACAGACGACGCGCGCTATACTCTGGCGCCATCTGGTAGTCATCGTACAGCCGCACAGTCCATCTTGCACGGCGCTACAATTTCCTTCTCAGACTTTCGCCATACCCTCCTCCTCCGCTTTCCCACCGTGGGCTCTTTTCGCTATCGTCGTTTTTCATCTACAGTCGCGCTCGCTCTGAGTTCGATTTCATCCTTGGCTGTGCTTGTTCGCTTGGTTACGAGGTACGTCGCCGATGCTTGCCCTAGGAACGGGATCCTAAGAGTTGCGCTCTAAAAGATATTGTAGCGCTGATAATGGTTTTATCCTCAGGCCTGTGATCTGGTAAACCGCGGCCTCCAAAAAGTAGCAAGCGATATGCGAAGTGGTCATCACCTGAACCTAACTACACAGTGCAAAAGGGTAATGAAGCCGTGCTTAGCAGGTACAGTGTTAGCATGTGCCGAAAGCCCCATGGTTACTCTGTTCGCGCTGTATTCTGTGGCAATAGTCGATGAAGCCTACGTTCAAATCACACACTATTAGAATATTATGTTGGACAACTTCCTTGTTCAAAAAAAAAAAGCTTCTAAGCTCTGAAGCAGACAAGCGCATGTAAGAATTTTTGTCTTTCCACGCAACTTGAAGCACGAAATGGGGATTTCACCCTTCCGTTTAACTGACTGCACTGGTTGTACGTGCAAGAAAAGCGGAGCTAGGAGGCGTCTACACGTTCTTTTTTCTGACTTCTTCGCTGGCCCATTGCTAAACTGTCAGCGCAGTATTTTCTCTATGAAAAAGAAGCTGCATGCGTTCAGTTACTCTAGTAGAAAAACACATAGGAAGGCTAGGCTAATCTGGCGATATACTTAGTGACATTGGAGAACAGCGAAATTTTATAGGCAACATAAAATATAGCTGAATACGCATACATCCTAGCCAAAAATAGTCTGCAACCACTGCGGAAAACACTGGCAGCGACTTGGCTGCACACCAAGTTTGAGGAAAGTAGTTTGAGGAAAGAAACACCTACAAGAACCGTATCGCAACAGTCAAGCCAAACCGGAAAAGGACTGGGCACGCCTGTACATGAGTCTGTACGATCCTTCTTCATTACGCGTCTTGACTGGATCGCGGTGGTGTCTTCTCTTGCATGCGTCGCATGCATGTAGTACATAAACGCCAAAGTCATCGAACGGCGACTTGGTTTGCGTTGGTAGCAAGAAGGTTTTCGCGGATAACCGTTAGAAGCACGCAAACGTTGCAGCAATGAGTCGTACACATCCATGTGGGTAATATGGAGGTAAGACGGATGCATCACGAACAATAACCATACCCTCATATCAATATCAACAAATTTCCTTTTCTTATTGTCTTGATTTTTCTATCTTAGAGTACGTGTATTGATGGTTGCGTGCATGTTATGCAACTGTGCCTGATTTATCTTCTCTTGCAGTATGACCTGTCCTTAATTGCGATCACTTGATTCTTGAAAATTTGGTATCTTGTTGTGTGTTTCTTCTTCCAATTTTCCATTTCTATGCTTCTTTCTCCTGCATCCTAAAGAGTAGGCAGGCGTCGTGCCCCCTCCGGTGGCAGTTACCAGCCTGTTCATTGCTTTCTTTTTCCATTTTTCGAGTGCATCTATGTTCTCGTAGAAAGTAATCATAATAACGAAATGTACTTGATGCTGCGAGCCTTCTTCTTCTCAAAGTTATTGTACTTTATGTGTGTCTACCTGTCCCTTTGCCATTTGCTCTTGTTTTTTTTGTACCAATGGATTTATGGAAGAAGGCAGCGTGCGCGTGCGCGTGTGCGTGTGCGTGCGCGTGTGCGTGTGTGCGTGTGCGCGTGTGCGTGCGCGTGTGCGTGTGCGCGTGTGCGTGTGTGCGTGTGCGTGTGCGTGCGCGTGCTCGTGTGCGCGTGTGTGTGCGCGTGTGTGTGCGCGTGTGTGTGCGTGTGCGTGTGCGTGCGCGTGTGCGTGTGTGTGTGCGTGTGTGTGTGTGTGTGTGTGTGTGTGTGTGTGCGTGCGTGTGTGTGTGTGTGTGTGTGTGTGTGTGTGTGTGTGTGTGGGTGTGTGTGTGGAGAGGGAGGGGGGATACTGAGTGTACGTTGTGAAATCTCTAGAGAGTCTACCCTCTAAATACGACAGTCGATGCATCTGGACCTACGACATTGCTGTAAATGCTGTGTACTGACGAAAATATATGCACTATCGATGAAAGTTTGACTCAGTTCAATTTATTTAAATTATGAAAATATCTCTGGTCAGGAGTGGCTGTCGTCGTTCGCATCAATACGGACTTCACGGTAATGCATGGGCGTTGCTTGTAGGACTAAGAAAGACGGAAACACATCCATTTTGAAATTGAATACGCCCTCAATGTCATAGAACAACGCCGCAGTAAACAAATTTTCACGAAACGAGGACGGCAGGGAATAAACAATGAAGCTGAGTCAGATCACGTAAAGCAATATAACTCATAACAGAGGTCCTTTGAAAAAAACCAAGCAGAGTTTGCTCACATGAATACCCTAGAATAAAACTGCCGAATTCCCCTGACAGTAAGCATAGAAACAAAGGGTAAACAAAGACAAGTACTCTTATCTAGTAAAACAGTTGTAGATATGGTTCGTGCGCATGTAAAGTATATATATATATATATATATATATATATATATATATATATATATATATATATAGTATCACTGGAACGATGACCAAAAGAACAATATATATCATATTTATATAGCCCCCAAAGTTCCTATCATACGTCTGAAGGGGCTGCGTAAATAGTTCGAAATTTTTATTGCATGCAAAATATACGGCACACGAAAAGCGATCTCCTGAAGGGGATCAAGTTATCGCATAGCGCATTCACCCCACCATGCTACATACGATTGACCGAATATATGCCCAATGAACTGAACGCCGTAGCTTCTGAGCTGCTACTCACATTAGGCTCTCGTGCTCAGGGTCCTAAATATAGACGTCGTAACTTCGCATCCCGTCGTACGCCGTCATGAATCAATGGTGTGGACTGCTCGAGGCCGATGACCGAACTTATCCCCATGCTAGACAGCATTGTGCTCGTTTAGTGTGCTGTGGTTGAGATGTGGTCCATTCAGGTCACCTAACTAAAAAATATTTTGTATGTTTTTTTCGTCTATATAGTTTTTCCTTCTGTAGTTACAGTACATGCGACGCGTAAAGAAACTGGGGAGTTACTGTGTCCACAGACGTGGACAAATGAGTCGGATTATTCCGTTGCTTTGTTGTCTATACGCCGTTGTATTCCTCGTTCTTGATAAAGGGTCCTCGGCATACTTGCAGCTCGGTTTCCCAATGGTATTCGTTTGGACCCATTGTTATACGCACCGAGTTATTTAGTTCGATTCCCGAAGCGGGGCACTTTCGCACGAAGCGTGCGGTGCCAGCGGCTCGTTGAAGACAGGCACCGAGCCAGAGGTGAACGTTGAGGTCATTCACACTAAATACCAATTGGTTCGCCTTTTCTCGAATCTTCGGAGCTTAGAATAGGCTTGGCTACATTTAATGCTACTTTCCTTATCCCTCCTCGAAATCTCGACGCAAGGTGCAATAAACCCAAAAGGAGGTAGTCCCACAGAACTACAATAGTAACACAGGGACAAAAAGAGCGCTCGCTGTATGGCGACATCCTTAGGTTGTTCTGGTAAAGCTGGTGGCAATCAATTTTGTTTTGTTTCCCAAGCAATGGTTGCTAACTGGGACTCTAAGAGATAGGCGCATGTATGATTTACGTATAGACATCATGCATAATGCGCGTGCAGCGGCCATCAGCAAAACAGGGAAATTAATTTTATACCCAATAATACTTTTTAAAGCTGATATTCACAGTGGTTCTGCTGAACAACGCGAGGGATCAATTACTTCGCCTGTGTGAATGACGCCACCAGCATGATCTTTCTTCAACCTTGCCTAATTTAGGATTGATGCAGTCGTTTTCTTCATATTTCCGCCGTATATTGCCCTTAACAAAGCGATTGACGATTTCACCGCCTTTCCCTTATAGGATATTCAAACCGATGCACTAATAGACCACATCCACTACCGCGGCATATATTTCGGCAATGGAGTACTTTTCATTCATATTCAACGTAGCATTGTGTTGGCTGATCTCTCGGTGGTTTCCTCCATCTTTCCTTGCTTTAGTGTTCCAGCTGCTTATACCAGTATACGTGAAAAAAGAAAAGAAAAAGATGAAGAGAGCATTACTCATCTTGTGGCACTTTCTAGCCGATTTCCTCTATACGTGGCCTTCATTCCATGCTTTAAACGCAACGCACATGACCCAAACCAAAAGCGCACCCCTCCGCCCTCTCCCGGCCTGAAAAGTTTACGTGCCAAGCATGCTCAAAAGAAATAAGAATGTTTGTTTAACTTTGTCCCATCGCTCGTTGTGTAATGGACTGACTTCTTCTGACCGACAAAGACAGAGGGGGACCAATGACAAGGACGACGTGGCATCTGGTGTACCTTTCTGTATTTGTCAATGTCGTACTATTAAGAGGTCCCAGCGCCTAAGCCCAAGTACAGTTCCCAGTATACTGAGCGCAAACAAGATGGATGAACGAACACCACCTAGCCCTATTTGTCGATATACACAAACATGACGGCATTCGTATATTCTTATACCTATTTGCATCGTATTGCATAAGAGATTCACTTTCGGTGCTCCTTTTCGCAGAAGAAAGGGCTTCATCTCGTAGGCTAGGACTCATATTTGTCGCGTTTGCCTTCTTGCCTAAATATTAACTTCGCGCTAATTTAGGCAGCAGCAGGGTACGTCCAATATTACCAGTATCCAATGAAACGATAGAAATTACTATCGCTGCTTGAGCAAAAATGCAAAATAAAAAAAATTACAGTGTCATTTTACTTTGTGAACGGAGTGACGCACAAACGTATGGATGCTAAAGCGCACACGACGCTGTCGGTCCTCGGTGCGCCAGACGCCTACACTGTCCGCATCGCAGATCGTATTCAACACAATGTTCGCGCGGCCGCGCCATACGTAGCAGCCACCGTAGTAGAACACCCCCTTGTAAATATTAGGTTACTACTAACTAAATTATCTAGCATGGTGTAAGCGCGCTCAGGCAAACATGAAGGCTTCACGCTGGATGAGTGTGGACACTCGCTGTCGAAACGCTGGCGTAAGGAATCGCGGCAGCAGCAGCGAGCGAAAGTGACACTTCAAAGCAAAGCGAGGGATGAGAACACTGCGCACGCAAACCTACGAGCCGTCGGGCCCACCTGGACTGTGCACCCACAGCAGATCGCTTCCAATATACAGCCCGTGCTACCGCGCGCGGTGCAAGTACAACGCCCCGCCTCCCTCCCCTCCCTCGTTGTAGCTGGCGCGAGCGAGTAAAGCGCGCTTCCTCCCTTGCGAACTGGATATTGAGCCGCCATCGCCGGCTCACCGTCGCGCGCTTTCCCTCGCCCACACGGCGTACGGCGCGCGAGGATGGGATGATGTTATCCGAGTACGTCTGTATCGCAAATAATACCTGCGGCAACTGCCAGTGGAGGTCAACCCGGCGCGCCTCTGCCTGCCTTCGTACTCCGCGACGCTTCACCTCGGTCCTCCTTCCCGCCTTCGCCCAGCGTTGCCTACACTTTCCTGTAGGTTGCTCTAATTTGCAGCGCGCTCGCGCTCCTTCGTATACCCGCGCGCAATTTTCCTCGCCTCCTGGCGCCTTCCTCTTTCAATTGCTTCGTGGCTTCAGACAGACACCGCAGATTTCAATAGCTGGGCAGGTGCACTTGCGCGTAAAAAAAAATGCCGCATACAAAGTTTCGCTTGAAGGGCGAAGCATCGCAAGCGATGGAAATGTCGGGCGTTGTGCGGAAGTTCTCTACGGGTGTTCAACAATACCCGGAAGGAACATAAGGTGCCGGGTAGCAGGCGAGAAAGCTAATGCTTCGCAGCAGAAACACCACTGGCAACATTAGCAGGCACCTCACATCTCTGGAGTGTGCGAGCTCCCGGCTCTGACGATGATCACAAACGGCGTCACTGGCGTTGCAGCCAAAGCACATCAATAGTGCGCGAAATAACACCGAATGAAAAGCGTCCCGAAATTTCGTTGTCCCTTTCGCATAGACCACTGAATGCATCGCGATATGGCATTGCACAGTGTTGCGCAGCATCAGCGCTAGCATTTGCGTGAACAGCGCAGCGCAGTTTTAACGCTGCCCTATAGTTTCTCTTTTGAGAGCAGCGCGCGGGTCAGTCCACTTGCTATCGTCCCTTTTGCGTGCAAACACACTGCGGGTCTCTCGCGTCTCTGCACCCTGTTTAGCCGTTCACGCGCAAGCTGCGCATGGGGGCGATCCTCGTGACAGCAAGACACCGGATGCCGTTCGCCGTCGGCGCGAATGCGCCTAGAGCACGTGTATCATTCACATCGCAGTAATGCCTCCCTTAGCTGTTACAAGAGCGACGCAGTTCTTTCACACGCGTTCTGTGCGACGAGGCTGGGCCAAGTGTGTGCGGAGTGGAGACTCCCGCAGTGGTGCATATATGTTGCGCCAAGTGCGGGGGGGCAGGAAATTAGGCCTTTGAGCCGTGAAAGAACCACGTGCTGCCTCATAAAGTGCAGACGAAAGCGCATATCTGCCGCTTCTTTTATGATTAATCTCTCTCTCTCTCTCTCTCTCTCTCTAGCCGCTAGCGCCAGCCCGAGCTCTGCGTTGGCCGAGGGAGGTAAGCTATGGAGAAATCCTCCTGCAAGCGCCCCCGAGATGAATGTCTTGTGTTGCAAGGCGCGCTCTGCGACTATGGTCAACATGAGTTTATGACTAATGCGGATGTATGCAGCAACTGCATTAAAGGGCTACACGTGGGACAAACTTGAACTATAAATGTTTCGTACATTCACTCTGAAGATACATTGTTTTCTTATTTCATGTTACATGTTTATAGTTGTGCCGGTAGGTACTTAAATAGAGGACGAGCACGTGTACGTTCTGGCCGGCGATCTCGAAGGGGATGTGGTTGTGATAAGAGTAAGTATATAGAGAATGAGTCGTAGACGAAAACCGCGAGAGCTGTCAAAGGCTGTCTTTGTGGCATTGAATTTGTGCTTTCCTTTTTTTTAGTGAACCTTGTTTGCCTTTTTTCCCGGGTTCCGCATAGAAATATATCCGCTACATCGGCGGATGTATTTAGGCGCGCGCGCGCACGCACACACACACACACACACACACACACACACACACACACACACACACACACACACACACACACACACACACACACACACACACACACACACACACACACACACACACACACACACACACACACACACACACACACACACACACACACACACACACACACACACACACACACACACACACACACACACACACACACACACACACACACACACACACACACACACACACACACACACACACACACACACACACACACACACACACACACACACACACACACACACACACACACACACACACACACACACACACACACACACACACACACACACACACACACACACACACACACACACACACACACACACACACACACACACACACACACACACACACACACACACACACACACACACACACACACACACACACACACACACACACACACACACACACACACACACACACACACACACACACACACACACACACACACACACACACACACACACACACACACACACACACACACACACACACACACACACACACACACACACACACACACACACACACACACACACACACACACACACACACACACACACACACACACACACACACACACACACACACACACACACACACACACACACACACACACACACACACACACACACACACACACACACACACACACACACACACACACACACACACACACACACACACAGACGCGCACACACATGCGCACACACACACACACACACACACACACACACGCGCACGCGCGCACACACGCGCGCACACATGCGCACACACATGCGCGCACACATGCGCACACACGCGCGCACACACACGCGCGCACACACGCGCGCACACACACGCGCGCACACACACGCGCGCACACACACGCGCGCACACACACGCGCGCACACACGCGCGCACACACACGCGCGCACACACACGCGCGCACACACACGCGCGCACACGCACGCGCGCACACGCACACTCACACGCACACACACACACACGCGCGCGTGCTCGCAAAGTGCTGCCACGCAAATTCTGCCGCAGTAAGGATAAAAACGCAAGATTAATGTAGAAAGTTGTTTGTACGCTGCTACGTGTAGTATAGTGGTGCAGTAAAGCCGCATTTATTTATAGGACCGAAACTGTTATGCTGTTCTTCTTAAATTCAACAATGGCCACTACCTATGCCGTAAAGCTAACAACGCCGCACTTAAAACTATTCCGTTAAAACCCATCTCAGGATGGATGTCGACGTTAATGCGATTAGCACTAAAGCAACGTGGGGACACACCATAGTACCGCCGTCGAAACGCGTCATCTATTATGCGTCTATGCAGCCTGGCTCCACTCTCGCACTTCCTTATGATGATGATGATGACGATGATAATGATGATGATCATTTATTTACAGCCCTTTCGAAACGGGCTGTGACAAGTCGTCACCTATAGCCTGCTTGACTTATGCTATACATGCTTTTCCTTCTATAATGTTTGTATACATCTTTTTTTTTTGTCTCTCTTCCTCAAATCTTCTCCATTACCTTGTACCGCTGCTCATGCCTGTAACGGATTCGGTCTTATCAGTCTCTTCCCTGCTTTTTTTCCCACCAACACTCTAAACGTCTCTTGCTTATCTCCACTGATGACCGGTTGATGCTTCCGTGCGCCTTAAATTCAAGCGCTTCTGGAAAGTGACTGTTACCTACGGTTCTCATTGGGTGAATCCCGTCGCATTCCATTAGGATGTACTGAGCGGTCTTCGGATTTTCGTTGCACAATACACATGCCTTAACTAGTTTATATATATATATATATATATATATATATATATATATATATATATATATATATATATATATATATATATATATATATATATATATATACACTAGTTTCAACACATAAATTTGGATATATGTTTTCGTCCTTAGGCGACCACCTCCAGTCTAAAATCGCAAGGCACTTCATGTTATCCTACAAACTTTCTCGTCTACTTTCTTTCTTTTCTTGGCACACCGTGCCACCTGGTGGCACCGCCACGAAGCCTCTTGTGCGGGCACATATTCAGGTGAAATTCTTAATAAATACGCGGATTCGGTTCCTCCCGAGGGCGGACGAATTTTAAAGCTTTTATTTTTTTTATCGCTTTCGTTAGTGAAAAACAGTACATAGTCACTGGCACTTACCCACCGACTCAAATAAAGAGGACGGCGAAAAGGCCACACAGCCGAGCGCGAGACCAGTACTTATGATTGTGCTACGAATTGCTACCACCACGGGAGAAACCATCTTTAGAGGACATGCACACCACACTGCACACGTATACCCGCCGTGGTTGCTTCGTGGCTACGGCGTTGGGCTGCTGAGCACTAGGTCGCGGGATCGAATCGCTGCCACCGCGGCCGCATTGAGAAGGGGGCGAAATCCGAAAACACCTCTGTGTTTACATTTAGGTGCGCGTTAGGTGGTCCACGCCAGGTGGTCCAAGTTTCCGGACTTCCCCGCTACTGCGTGCATCATAATCAGATCGTGGTTCTGGCACGTAATACCCCATAATTTTTTTTTCACACCACATACGCACATGTGAACACGTAGTGGCTAGAAGACGGCCCAGTGACCGATCCACGCTACGTGGGGTTCAGCGATTTACCGCAAGGCGGCGTCTTCATCGATCTCGCGGCTGAGACGGTGCGTGTGACTTAAAGGCTGCATTTTTTTTTTAAACACAGGTTTCCTTGCTTATCCCTCATGCAACATTTAGGCGCATTTACTCTTTCTACATAGAGCGCAGTTCCACATCTCGGCATCATTGCTAACCATGCTTATTAAAATTTCTGTTAAATTTATAATAAACTATTATCTTGGCGGGGTTCACCATGTAGAATAGTCTCAAAATTTTATTTGATGCAGTAACTCTCCACTTGCGTTTACGGTATTATTAGAATTGTCTTATGGTAATTATTTGTGGCAGCTTGGCCCTAGGATGTGCCTCTATGCGCTAGCAATGCCAGTGGCATGTATCAATTGATTGCTGCAAAGTTTTACTAGCATCAGCTCCTAAAAGTAGTACACATATTGGATTACTCGTCGTGTGGCATTCATTTTCACAGACTAATGCTTCAATGTGCTTGAAATATTAGTGCATTTCTTTATTTTCAACGATATTTTGTCACTACAATAGTTCACAGAGTATAAGTGTAAGGCGGCAACGTAGAACTAAAAATATTGTAGCTGTTCCGGTCGCCAGTCTTCTATACTTATTTTCTGTCTTTCTTTTTAGAAGTAAAAAAAATAATGAAAGGCCACTCGCTGCTTCCAATAAATGAACACTGCTTCTGAGAACGTGTGTGACAAGCGGCTTACGTCTGCACCATTCTTCGAACTTAGCTTTAGTGGGTATCGCAAATGAGATATTGCAGTAAGTAGCCTGGTGTACCCTATCACGCTAACGTCCTTAAGCTTCCTTCGGCTGTGACATGTCTCCAACCGCTTTCCATTACTTCATCCCCTTGATCGCTAACGAAATGAATCTTTCGAAAGCGTTTCTTTTATCTCTTTTTTAGCCCAATGTGGGACGCAGTAGCGCTAGTGACAGGACGGAGTCTAAGCAATGTAATTCTTCCAGAAGCTGGAAGAAAAAAAGTTAGGATGGTGTCTTTGGGAAACTGAGATTTAAAAACGCTGATGAACATATATTGCAGACCGATTGGCTGTCGTTGCCACAAAAGTTTCTGTATTGTTGCAGTATACTCAATTTCGTTTCTTTTTTTAAACTGATCAACACGTCAACCCAAGTATTGCTGATGCAGCCTCCTCGTACTGCTGAAGTGCGTGATTTTGTAGTATCAGCGAATGTAGCAAATGCATCTAAATGTTATTGCTTTCTTACGTCCGTTTTCTTTCACGAACTTGGTGTTTTGTTTTTTTCCCTATACGATTTTCGTACCAACCTTAGCTTTCTGTAATCTAAAATCGCTGGTACTTAAGGCTTATGACTCCTGGATCAACAGGAATAGCTTATTTGTAACTTGCCGTGCAAGTTCGGGCAGTCAAAGTGAAATTAAAAGCACGAAGTTAGACAATGTTTCATCTTTGCCTATAAAACCGCAAATCTTGGCGTTCGTTTTGTTATGTCCGCTTTCATTTTCTGTGTGCACTGATGTGGTTGTGCCTCACAGCACATCTGGAAGTCAAAGAATAATTTAGCGTTTACGAACCATTGCAAATTGTCTGATGAATATGCACAAGCACCGTCTGGAAGACTTGAATTTTTGCGTAAGGTTCAATACAAAATTATTAATTTTTGTTAACTTATATTTTGCGGATAAACTACGTCCTACGACCGTTACGTTTAAGCTCAATCAGTGACGATTTCGGTGGTGACTGTAAGGGTATGAAGCAAAAAGGAGATAATTTCGGTACTCATTCATATTCATAAACCAAAGCTGCTACGCTTGCCTTTCACGCCTAGAGATTTACACCTCTCATGCAGTTCATACTTTGCTTCCTTTCAAAAACATCTTTTTTGAGAGAATGTTATTGACGCCCCATTATCACCATGATCTTGTTCTGCGACCGACACTGGACACCGGCGTCTGAGGTGGCGGCGTACACCATCGCCAACTGAAAGGGCTACCGGAATAAGCCCATAACAGCTTACGCTGTAAAAGGCCATTAGTCTTAATGAGAAATATTCTCTGGTTTTTGTTTGGTCTTCATCGTCATTACAATGGGACTTCGTAGCTAGTTTCGCACATTCAGTAAACCTCCTCTTTGAAAGTGCAGACCCACAATGATGCATGCACATTGGGTTATCTTGCACTTTTCTCATAACCGATTTGTCTGCAACCTGCACTGTCATCGGTCATGTGGTTTCGAAAGCAGGTGGTGGGTGTGAGATGGCGGCAAATCGAAATAAACAGAGAAGGTCACCTACGGTGGAAGGCGACCCGATTTGGACTTGTTGCCGACATTCACTTCTGATTCCGAGCATAGCACCACTGACGACCCGGTAAGCATGAGTTCCGCTATTTGCAACAGCCGGTGCTTTGCAAAAAAGGTTAGTCAAAAGGCCTTCATATTTCTAGTTATAAGCAAAGTCCTTGTCCCGCAAGTCACGTAGATCATCTCTAAATGCGTACACAAAGCTCTCACTTAATGATTTCTAAAGCTGTATGTACTGGTGCCAGACGAAACACCATCGAACAGCTCAGGTCTTACTGGTGATTCAAAACTTCTGTAGTTCTCAAGAGTACGTATGAGAGCTTTCTGCTGCTGAGTTTGTTATATTTTTATAGCGAGGGGATTGACTCACGCATCTGAGAGAATAAAGGCCAACTGCAACGAAATTTCACTTGGACTAAATTGACTAGAAATGCCTAGCGTATACTCTCAAAGTAATCTTGGCAAAGCCGCAGGGCTGGTTCAATCGCCAAATTGTGTTATTAGCAGGTATTAAGTATAGTGCCTGTGCAGACTCCACAAGTACTTGGCGGCAAAGAGGCAGCGATGTGGATATTCGCTAATATTGAAGAACCGCACGCAACTGCTGATCTCTCAGTTGTGTCATGGTGTGCCTAGGCAGCCAGGCGCATTGCTTGATCACCATTTACGAGTTGACGGACGCGTCTCTCGGCGTGCATTCTCCCCGTTGCACTCGTGATTTGAGCTGTTGCAAGAATGCCGATGCGTTGCGTGGCCGTCGGGTGCTCGAATACGTACTCGAGCACGAGCAATGGCTGCGCAGTACACAACGCTGAGTATGGGAAGGCCCCAGCACGCCTTTCCTCTCCCAGCTTTCAGAGCGAAAGCGTCCATCGCGGCGCAGCAGGCAAGTGCGACGCGGGCCCGCCAACGCGCACAAGGCACGTAAATTGGAGTTTACGAGGCTCCGTAAGCTACATTTCAACAGCACAGCCACTTACCATTCAAGATTTCCTTTGCAACCGTTTTCTTGGGGTGACTTTAAGTACCATATGCCACGATGGCGCACGAAAACCAAAGGTAACGTTCAAGAGAAAACTGTATTCAAGGGCGACATTCTCGAGCGATCATTTTCGTTAGTGCAATATCCTCAAGATATATCGTGCGTCTCTACATCGGAGGCGTAGAAGTAGACGAACGAAACGCTTTCTGACACAGCGCCAGAAACGAGCAGTAACCGCATGCTACATTACTAACATTAGTCGTGAAGGAGAATGCGACGCGGCGGCCATGGTGTAGATGAGGCGGCAAACCATGCAGGAATACAATGCCACTAGAGCGAAATGGGCAAAGATTTATGGCGGCCGCAGTCCGGCCTTCCTGGACGGGATTTTACGCACACTTAGCATCGAGCCCCTCTAGCCCGGCCGTGCCAAGCTTCCGCTACGTATCATCCTTTACTACAGATGGCGGTAGTTGTCTGATCAGTCTCATTTGTCGACAAGTTCGGCGCTTCCAGCGTGCCAGGCAGCGGCCGCTGAAGTCGGATACGTCATGCCGATGACGCTAAGATCGCCAAAACATTACGTTGCGCTTAAACGTGACCCGCAGCAGCGTGGCGATCAGTTCTTGCCGCAGCGCTAGCGGTCAAGTGCGCGGCGAGCGAGCGCTTCTTTGTTTGTCGAAGTTACAAACCCAACACGCTCGCTTCACTGAACCCGAACAGCATGCTGCTGGTCAGCAAAGCTGGCGCGCGATGCACCCTATGCCAGCTGCTCCGGCGTGCGATAGGACACGTTCCATTCCCGTGCCATCCACACGTGACTGTAGAGCGTCCACTTTTCGCCGATGTAGCCTAACTGCGCCACGCGTTGATCGCGTCCGCTTTAAGCAGGACTATGCCGCACCTGTAGCTTGGTACCTATAGCCCTTCTTCGAGGGGGGCAGAAGGCATCCAGGCCCTGCTGCTGAACGTAGACAACCAGATAGAGAAAACCGGCTGGACTCCGAGAATGCTTCGCAGTAAAGGAACATCGCGGGCGCGCAACGGCGTAGTTGCAGCGCGCGAAGCAGCTAACGAGGTACATGTACGAACTGTGTGGCCAGCAGACGTGCGGGACGTGTTCGCTGATAAACCACTGCGGAATACAAGCAAGGAAAGCATACAGCACTGGTATTGGTTCTCCAAATGCTTCACTGCACGTCACTGCCGCCGGGCGTTAATGATCGCGTTTTCTTGTTTTTAGTTTGTTTTTTTCTGTTCGGTATGAAAAACACCGTGTTCTTGCGAGCTCTATGTGACGGATTAACCCGTGTTTCAAACGTAAGATTTTGCGCAGAAACTACTGCATGTCAGAACAATCTGAAACCGGGCTATTTAGACGTTCCAAAATTTTGTTACAGTTGGCCTTTAATGAGAGACGAAGGCGTGCCTTCGGTTGCGTTGCAGTTAGCAGAAAGACCGCGACTTGGTCAAAGGGCGAGTTCAGGCATTTGCACATTGATTATTGCAGCAGCTCTAGCGATGGCGCCTTACACTGCAGTATTGGCCCTGGTAACGATGACGTCTAGCATAGCCGGAGTGGTCATCTCGTTTTGTGCACAGGCAAAGTCCTCCCTATATGGCTTGTAGCCTGTGATGAGTGGCTCCTCACGGTGTCACGTGGAACGTCACCCACATGTCCAAGTCCCAAACCGACTGCGCCAAAAAGTAGAAGTCCCCAAAAACTGGGAGCTTTCGAGCATTTATTAAGATAACTTAATCGCCATTTTCGGTCTTTCACTTTTATCTTCCTCTTCCCTTCCTGGAGAGCCTTGTTTCCTTCATCTTCATGTGCTTCCGTTCCTAACCTGGGAATCTTATTTCAATAAATAAATAAATAAATAAATAACTAAATAAATAAATAAATAAATCAGGAATAATAATAATAATAATAGTAATAATAATATTAAAGCCGATTTATTAACTTTCCCATGAACAACCTGTTGGATTTGCTGCTGGCGGAAGTCAGAATTGGTATAATATACACATGCAGCCTGTCAAGCGCGTACCACATTTTGCTGGGTACTACAAATGTGTGTATATATATATATATATATATATATATATATATATATATATCACGCAACATCAAATCAGAATGTATACCTTACAATACACAAAAGAACGTCAATCAAAATTTTCTAAAGTTTTTACATGAAGCATACCATAACCATTACATTGAACAAGGCGGGCATGTGCATGTGTACATCCACAAAAATATTACCATATAATCTAAACAAGCAATGAAATTTCTTGAAATTTGTTCAGAAGTCTATTCAGAGCTTTAACGGTGGCCCAATGTTTGCGAAATATGTAAATTTTGCGTCATTGCGAGATATGCTCGCCTACAGATTTCCTACAGATTTTTGAGACGCAAGCAGTAGATACATAAAAAGGCCTACACAACACCCCAGTTATTTATCGCGGAATTGTGATACTAACGTTATTTCATATTCCTGCATCCTCAATTAGACCATTTACAAGCTTGAATACGAAAAAAAATTCAATTCCGGAGTTGCGCGTCCATAAAGCCCGACCTGATTATGAGGCGCGCCTTAGTGATGGACTCCGGATTAATTTTCACAAGCTAGGGATGTTGACGTGCACGAATGCATGGGACACGGGCGCTTTTGCATTTCGCCGCCATTAAAACGCGGCCACGATTTCCTCTCGCGACCTTGTGTTGCGCAACGCAACACCATAGCCGAACGGCAGGTCTTGAATACGAAGGTCTAACCAGCTTTGGTGTGTACGCTGTACAGAGGGGGGGGGGGGGGGGGGGGGGGGGGGGGGGGGGGGGGGGGTAGCCAACCGGACGTTATTCTGGTTAACCTCTCTGCCTTCTACGTTTCTCTTTCCTCACCCCCCCCCCCCCACCGCAAGGAATCGATGCGTTGCACTTGGAAGGTTGCGCTAAACAAAAGCTTCGATTTATTTCCCGTAGTTCAGTGTAATCTATATGTTCCAAAGAAATCCCAAGTCCCAGCTTTGGTTAGCTGGCCTTCTTGTGGCCGTGGTTCAGCTGGGGCTGCTGACGCATCTGTCGAGGGGGTGCCAATATTATGTAAAATATAATGCTTTTAGTAAGTCATTCGCCTTCATAACAATCATGATATAAGTGACACAATAATCAAATATGAACCGGCGAGGAACGGCTTGCGTTTCTTGCAATTAACAAAGTAAGTAACCATAATAAATAACCGCATAAATAATACTGATATTACGCCGATCCTTAATTCCTCGTAACTCGTAATTCTCGATCCTCGTAATTATATGTGGCTGATGGGTAGAATACGCGAACGCTTGCTAATTTAGTCCTTTAGTTTTCTTGCGCGGCATTTCGTACGGAGCCACAAAGGAATGTAACGACAGAAAGAATGTTAGGAAGGTGTCGGTGTTTGTTATTACCGGTGTTGGCTGTTATACGTGGGGTTTGCCTATGGCCGGCAGACCTGGCTGGCAAGTGTTCCGCCTGAGCGTCTCTTTCATCGCGAGATATGTCACCATGCCTAATTCAGCCCAGCCTCTCGCAAAAATGTAAGAAGGATGGACGACACTTTTTTTAGCACAATCTGCGGTCCTTCCAGAAACACTGGCTGTTCTACACACTCGTGAGGAAAACCTCCTCTTCTCACGGCCATCCACAAGCCTCCTCTTATCAGGAGAGAAGCGCTTGCAGAACCAGATAGAGGTATCCATATCGTCCAGTTCATGTTATCCCGTGCAAAGTAAGAAAGCACGTTTTCCTTGTATTTCTTTTTTTTTTTTTGAATAACGCACGGCAAAAGACCAATATGAACGCATTCGAGTAGGCTTAATATTTGCATTGCTTAATTCCCGAATTGATGGCTCCAAGTAATGTTTGTATTTGTTTCTTTATATTCATTACTCGAGCGGAGTGCATTTCGATATTAGCACGTCCTGGTAATAAAACTTTACGTGAAGATGGACATGGTAGCTGTGTTTTAATTAGGACAATGAACAGATCGAAAGGCGCGGTTGATTGAGTTAGTAGTTGTAACAACTGATGACACTATTGCCCGGCACTTTCCTTTGTATAGACTTTCTTTCAGAAAGCGAAAGTCGCCACGTGCTTGTTGGGTAAATCCCCTCTTCCCTCTCACAAACTAATTGCTTAAACTGATTAGCATCTGGCACCGACGGAAATCAGATATGCCCTTTCACAACACGAGAGGCGTCCGGGCGAAATAAGCCCGGTTGACAGGAGCTCAGGCCGCCGGCTGCTTGAATGGGATGATGCCGGGCACTTCTGTATAGAAGCCCACAGAGAATGCGCGCGGTCTTGAATTACTCGTCAGATGCGGCTTTCGTGCGCATCTATGCAGAGAGACGCCCCCGTTTGCCTCCGTCGCTCATAACGAATCCTCAGAGCACCTGGACATAGCGCAAACAGGCAACTGAAAAGTAAAAAAAACAAAACAAAAAAAAACAAAAGGAAGAACCTTTGCCAGACAGGTGCGTCGTACACGTTTTTAGCGCAGCTGTCTTTGCACGTGCAGTGATCCAGAATGTGCCTGCGCATGCGTGAGACAGCTTATGATTAAAAAACGAGATAGTAAACTACGGTGTCAGACATTGTGCCGCTATAATTGCAGCAGGAAATAATTATAGCGAACTTTTCTTTTTTCGTTGAGCTAAGGCGTTCTCGTAATCTTTTTTTCGAGCAACACACCTTCATGGTGCATCAAGAGTTCGCATAATTTGAAGCAGCCGTAACTTACTTTGCTTTAGTCAATATTACGGCAGAACATCATTCCTCGACAGTTTAATTACGGAGTGCTAAAGCAATGGTATAAAGATACATCACAGAATTTGCATTCATATTGCGTTGTAGACAGTTACATAACTTTTGCTTTTAGGCCCATTACAGTGTCGTACTTTTACACCAGTGCTTGAACAGAATGTAGGTGCTTCACTTCAAAATCGTATTTAGGGCTCAAAACTCGTAATCCGACGTCAACCATCAAACTAATAGCGATGATCGGCAAAGTATAAAAAACATGCTCAGAATAACTCGCAGCATGTAAATTTGGCTTAGGGCTTAACAAAGAGGCGCTTCAATCGGACACAATGACGCATAATTAAGCGCTAAGCACATCATGCACACTTAGCTTAGGACTTAACACACATTCACTTTAATCAGACATGGAGACGGGTAATTAAACCCTAAACATAGCATGCAGACCTAGCTCAGGGCTTAGCACAAATGCGCTTCAATCAGACACAGATGCGTGTAATTAAAGCCTCAGCACAACATGCACAGAAAGCCAGTCGCGTGCCGAACATCTTCCTCGTGCTGTGTTCAGGCTCTAAACCAACAAATGACACTTGCAGCATATCATTCAGTGTTGGCCAAGGCTATTTAGCTAGAAACTTGTCGCTCAATACTGAAACTCGGCAAGAAAAAAAATTACCAGCATTGTTGCCTCTAGGCAACACTCGTCAGTAAAGGGATATAGTTCTCCTGCTTGCCGTTTAAACATTGCAATTTACTGCGAATTTACTGTGAGGCATGAAAAAGGGAAATGTAGTTGTCTTGAGAAAACTGAGATGCGAGTCTTTAGTTCCATAAATGCGAGGACCATCTCTCCTGAAGGTTCTTGGGCTTTTTAGCTGATTTCCTTTTTCATACTTCGCGAACTTTATGGTGAATATAGTTAGATCGTTAGCCACTAGCACCGCATCCCCAGTGATGTCAACAAGCAAAATGAGTACAAAGCATGATAACTTTTCAATATTACTGCGAAGAAAGTACTTTATTTATTTACTTCTCTAGTCATTTATTCGATGAAAGCGGTGCTCGTGCTTTTATTAGCTTACTTCCCCGCAGCATTCCATTTTCAAACAGCTAGCATGAATCCCATGATGGAATGAGCAAATAAAACACACACGCAAGCACACACGCACGCACACATGCACGTTCAACCCTTTAAGCGTGAGTGGGGTCGAATCGATAAGCAATGCGATGGGTGCGACAATACACCTGTATAGTGTGCAGATAAATGAAGGAGATGAAATACACGAAACATTAGGATTGATCACAAATGTGAGACACTTGCGCAATGAACAGACAAATACTGTACTAATGGAAAGCTACACGAACTTATAATTTTGCTTGTATTCTTTCCGAAAGATGGCAACCACGAGTTTCTTGAAGCTGCAAAAATAAAAAAAGTCGCAGTTTTACCTGAAAGGCGAAGCATCGATTGCGATAGCAAATTAGTGGACAGCTACACGAAATAAGGATGATTGCTTTATCGGCCGCATGAAATTGTAAACATAGGCATACTAACTAAATTACCAAGCATGGTGTCACGCGCGCACAAGCAAACATGAATACATCTAACTCGAGCACCACCGAATCTCGCCATTAAAACGCTGGAGTGAGGAAGTGCGGCAGCGTCAGAGAGCCACGAACCACCAAGCCACAATAAGACAGCGCATGGGGGACTCTGTCTCCACCGCAGATGGCTTTCACAATACAGCGGCCCGGGCTCGCGCGCGTGGCCACCCGGAGCAGAACCCTCCTCACCCCCCACCCTTTCCTACCCCTGCCTTCCCCCGAATCGTTGCGGGTGACAGAAGATGGCACGCTTCCTCCCGCTTTGCCCTTGCGTGCGCGAGATTTTAAGCCGCGAACGCCGTCTCACCCTCGCAAGGGTTAACGCACACATACACCATAGCGCGCACAGCGACGCTTTACTCGACCCTGTACTTTATACGGAACCTCACGGCGACGGCGACGCCAACCGCATGCGCCTGGAGAGTCCATACAATTGCTATCGAAATAAAACGCCATAACATGGTAAAGACTGCAAACAAAGGACTGTCACGATTGTAAAGCGAGCAACGCATGCATAAGTCGCTAGGTCGGGATACGTCGTAGTAAGCTTGCTGATTATTCCCTATGCGCATCCTCGACGCAGAGAAGAAAGTATCCAAGACTGCGTAAGCTGAAAAAGAAAATCACCCTTATTACAATATTTACAGAAACCGCCTATATCGCTTGTCTGTGTGTCGTGGTGAGAATTTCCAGTCAGGTATTGATGTTTGCGCATGCGCATCGCCTGCTTCTTCTGTCTTCTCTTGTTGCAGTGTCCTCAGGAATATGATTAAACGATTAGCTAAACATAAACGTCTTCCTCTCAAGAACAGTTGCGCAGCTGTGAAAACCGTAGAGTGCTGTTGCACGACGAGAATTTCATTTGCTGCATTGATTGCAGTTCATAAAATTATTAACCTAAAGATCCTATAAATATTAGTTTTGATGGGGCGAAATGCGAAAACACCCGTGTGCTTAGGTTTAGGTGCACGTTAAAGAACACCAGGTGGTTGAAATTTACGGAGTCCCCCAATACAGCGTGCCTCATAATCAGGACGTGCTTTTGGCACGTAAAACTTCATAATTATTAGTTATGAATATTGGTTCCAGAGAACACATATTCAGTTGTTTCCAACATCCACAAAAATAGGGCACATTAAATTGAGCCTGTAGACACAGTACTTGCGTACAGGTGCTAATGCTTCCCCGCAGGGGCGTCTGCGACAGCAGGCGTTTGGTGTGTTGCGACACCACGTACCCGAGCACACGAGGGTTGGACCCTCCCGCGTGTAGCCGTGCGCGGCTTAGCCGTGTCTGGGGAAAAGGGGATCCTGGGGGTTGAGCCGAAGCTGGGTGTTTGGACCTTTAAGGCCCCCCGGCGGAGGCAACACACCTCTTCGGCCTTGGCTTCACATAGACGGCACCCCCGGACTGACCCACCCGGGGGAAATCGGTAGTTGCCTTTTCCTGTCTCTCTCTCCCTCTAATCTTCGTCTTTCTCTTACTTTTCATCTTTCCTGTCTTCTCCTAGCTTCCGCTTACTTCCAATTTTTCCAGGCAGCAAGGGTTAACCTTGTGTGAATAACCAACCTAGGTTATCTCATATTTGGTTATAGTGACAACGTAAAGCTGGCGTTTGCAGGACCTGTTTTTACAGTCCCTGTAACGTCCCCTTGTAGGGCTCCATGGTGGGTGGCTGGCGTTGTTGCCGAAAATTCAATTCCTTTATGGCTAGCTCCTTCCCTCCGCTTCCTGATCGCCCTCACAAAAGAGGGCGCACCGATGAAGTTTTCCAGTTCCTTGGACGACAAAGACAGAACTTCCCACGTTACCATGTGATCCACTCAGAAAAATCAGAAAAACAAGTACGAAACATTTCCCCTTTTCTAGTTTCAAAGTCCTTAACTGATGTCCTTGGTCCAGGCTACAAGGTATCAAGGCTGGCAAGTGGTGATCTCCTGCTAGAGCTCCATGATCAGAAACAGTACGATAAGTTGCCCAGTCTAGTATCATTCGGAGATGTTCCATTAACAGTGACTCCACACCGCACGCTCAACACCACCCGCGGCGTTGTCTCGGATGACGATTTGCTCCAGCTGACAGAGGCTGAGCTCCTGGAGGGCTTCAGTGATCAGAATGTTGTCAATGTGAGAAGAATTAAGATAAGAAGGGATGGAAAAGAAATTCAAACAAAGCACCTGATACTCACATTCGGTTCAAGTATTCTGCCCGAGTCTGTAGAGGCCGGGTACATAAAGCTCCGTGTCAGACCATATGTGCCAAATCCCCTAAGATGCTTCAAATGCCAGCGTTTTGGCCACAGCTCGCAGAGCTGCCGAGGCCGCCAAACATGCGCCAAATGCAGTGCCCTTGAACACGCCACTGAAGCTTGTGCGAACACTCTCCACTGTGTAAACTGTGATGGGGAGCACGCCGCGTACTCGCGGTCGTGCCCATCGTGGAAAAAAGAAAAGGAAATTGTAACAATAAAAGTAAATGAAAATATAAGTTTCAAGGAGGCACGTAGGCGGGTATCGTACCTGCCCAGGAAAACCTTTGCCGATGTGGCGCGTCAGGGGGCAGCGTCACAACGGCCTCCGGCGGCTGTCCGACCCACAGTCAGTGAGTCGACAGTTACGCCATCTGCCCCCACGGTGGTTGCAGCTAGGGCTGCTCCGCCAACCGAGCAGACGGAGCCATCGACCCCGAAGGTAGGCGCAGCCGAGGCTGCCCCAACTTCCGAGGCCCCCTCCAGCGCTGGCAACGGCCAGCGCAGCCAAATCCCTCAGGGAGCCCCATCAACCTCCGGGCTGGTGGGCGCAGGGGTCTTGCCCTCGAAGGCGGGACTCCCTCTGAAAACCTCTCGCTCGCAAGAGCGCCTGTCCGGCGTCTCACAGGAGGCAATGGACACTACACCTGTCCCCAAGGCGCACCAAACGCCTAAGGAGCGTCGAGACTCGCTCGAACGCTTCAAAAAGAACAAAACACCTATTACAGGGCCTCGAAAGGGCTCTGTAATGTAAGACATCTCTTCCGTTTCCGGAAACACAGCACCTATATTTCTTTAAATATGGATACACAAATCATTCAATGGAATGTCAGAGGTCTTCTTAGGAATCTTGATGATGTGCAAGAACTCATCCATACACACAATCCAAAAGTGCTGTGTTTACAGGAAACACATTTAAAATCAAAAAACACAAACTTTCTTCGACAATATGTTACGTTTCGGAAAGATCGCGATGATGCTGTCGCATCATCGGGCGGTGTTGCAATTATAATTCAAAAAAGTGTAGCCTGTCAACGTTTACAGCTACGAACGCCCCTTGAAGCAGTGGCGGTTCGAGCTGTTCTTTTCAATAAACTCGTCACCATTTGCTCGCTTTATGTACCCCCACACTTCAAATTAAACAAGCATGAATTTCAGTCATTTATAGACGAATTGCCAGAACCTTATGTTGTTCTTGGCGATTTCAATGCGCACAGCTCCCTGTGGGGCGACTCTCGTACAGACGCGCGAGGTCGTCTTGTTGAACAGTTCCTGTTTTCTTCCGGTGCGTGCTTGCTGAATAAAAAGGAACCCACATATTACTCTCTAGCAAACAGAACATTTTCTTCAATAGATCTTAGTATAGTTTCCCCGTCTATACTGCTCGAACTTGAATGTGAAGTTACGAAGAATCCTTACGGGAGCGACCACTTTCCCATACTGATCAGAACATCTAAAGAAAACGAATATCCTCCGCAAGCTCCTAGGTGGAAGGTAGACACAGCAGACTGGGAGAAATTTCGAACTCTCACTAACATCTCATGGGCCGACATGTCTTCTCTAGAAATTGATGCTGCTGTAGAGTATCTAACATCATTCATAATAGATGCCGCATCAAAATGCATATCCGAAGTGAGTGGTCTGGCATGCAAACGACGTGTACCGTGGTGGAACAGCGAATGTAGGATCGCCCGTAAGAATCAGAACAAGGCGTGGGCGTTGCTACGCGCTTCTCCCACTGCAGAGAATCTTATAAACTTTAAAAAAATAAAGTCCCAAGGCAGGCGAACCCGCCGACAGGCCAGAAGAGAAAGCTGGCACAAGTTTTTATCGAGTATTAACTCGTTTAGGGATGAGGCCAAAGCCTGGAACAGAGTTAATAGGATAAAAGGGCGGCAAACACATTCACTCCCCCTGGTAAACACACAGGGCGATACACTACAAGACCAGGCAGACTCACTTGGGGAGTATTTTGAGAACGTGTCAAGTTCATCAAATTATTCACAATCCTTCCTCAAATACAAGCAAAGGGAAGAACGTAAGCCTTTCAACAGAAAATGTCGTCAAAATCAACCATACAACCGTCCTTTTAGTATTGCAGAGTTCAGAGCTGCCTTGAGCGCATGCAAGAGCTCTGCACCGGGATCTGACAGAATCATGTATGAAATGCTGAAAAACTTACACAATGACACGCAAGTTACACTACTTACACTTTTCAACACTATCTGGGACGCAGGGTACCTTCCGACTGCATGGAAAGAAGCCATTGTGGTCCCTGTTTTAAAACAAGGCAAAGATCCTTCCTCAGTGGCAAGCTACCGCCCGATAGCCCTCACAAGTTGCATGTGTAAGGTATTTGAAAAAATGATAAATCGGCGCCTCATCCATTTCCTTGAACAGAACAAAATACTTGATCCTTATCAGTGTGGCTTCAGGGAAGGGCGCTCCACAACTGATCACCTTGTACGTATAGAAGCAAACATCCGTGACGCATTTGTACACAAACAGTTTTTCCTATCCGTATTCCTCGATATGGAGAAGGCATACGACACAACGTGGCGATACGGAATCTTAAGAGACCTGTCAGAAATGGGCATTCATGGTAATATCCTAAACCTCATAGAAAGCTATTTGTCCAATCGCACATTCCGTGTAAAAGTCGGCAATGTACTGTCACGTCCTTTTACACAAGAAACTGGTGTACCCCAGGGAGGCGTCCTTAGCTGCACGCTCTTTATAGTGAAGATGAACACGCTCCGTGCTTCATTACCTCCGGCCATTTTTTACTCTATCTATGTGGACGACATTCAAATAGCTTTTAAATCCTGTAACATCGCAGTGTGCGAGAGACAGGTACAGCATGGTTTAAACAAAGTATCAAAATGGGCAGAGAAAAACGGATTTAAAATCAATCCTCACAAAAGTTCTTGTGTACTTTTTAAACGAAAGAGAGGCCTGGTCCCGGATCCTTGCTTAGAACTGTGTGGACAACAAATTCCTATCAACAAAGAGCACAAATTCCTAGGTATTATACTTGACGATAGACTCACTTTCATTCCACACATCAAATATCTCAAAGAAAAATGTCTAAAAACAATGAACTTAATAAAACTTCTATCCAAGACTACGTGGGGAAGTGACAGAAAGTGTCTAATGAATCTCTACAAGAGCCTAATACGGTCACGATTGGATTATGGGGCCGTAGTGTATAACTCTGCCGCCCCGAGCGCGCTAAGGATGCTGGATCCTGTCCATCATCTAGGTATCCGCCTAGCCACTGGTGCTTTCAGAACAAGCCCGATCGAAAGCCTATATGCCGAATCGAATGAGTGGCCGCTCCACTTACAGAGATCATACGTCAGCTTTACTTATTTCCTTAAAGTGCATTCCATTCCTGAACACCCATGTCTTAATACCATTACCGATATGACGTATGCTACACTTTTCCGCAACCGTCCGTCTATAAGACAGCCTTTCTCGCTGCGTGTGAAGGAGCTTAGCGATGAAATGCATGTCCCACTCCTGGAGCACCGCTTAATGCGCCCAACCAAGCTATTACCTCCTTGGGACTGGCAGGTCACAGAATGTGACGTATCCTTTCTAAAAGTTTCAAAGCATGCTCCAGATGTAGAAATTCGAATGCATTTCCTAGAACTTCAGTACAAACACTCGTGCACAGAGTTCTACACAGACGCTTCCAAGTCACATGCCGGAGTATCTTATGCAGCCGTCGGCCCTTCTTTTTCGGAATGCGATGTACTACATCCAGAAACAAGTATCTTTACGGCAGAGGCCTACGCTATATGGTCGGCTGTAAAGTATATAAAGAAAACAAAACTCCAAAAAGCCGTAATATATACAGACTCCCTAAGTGTGGTGAAGGCCTTAATGTCACCCTACAAACATAAAAATCCTGTACTTACTGAGGTCTATTCCGACATATGCAAAACTTATCTATCTAACCAGCAAATCATCATATGCTGGGTACCCGGCCACAGGGGAATCGAAGGTAACGTCTTGGCAGACCAGATGGCTACGTCAATTGCACTCCCTGCTGTTAATAATACTGATTTGGTGCCTCTCACAGATCTGAAACCTTACATACGAAAGAAACTGCGAAACCACTGGCAACGCATGTGGGACGCAGAGATAAATAATAAACTGCACGTTATAAAGCCGCAGTTAGGTTTTTGGCCCTCCCCAACAAAATCTCGGCGAACAGATGTCCTATTCTGTCGCCTCAGAATAGGACACACATTTGGCACCCATAATTATCTGCTTACTGGAAGTGAACCTCCAATCTGTGGTAGATGCGGTGAGGTGCTTACTGTCCTCCACGTGCTCCTGGAGTGTCGGGAAGCCGAAACGGAGAGAAAGAAACATTTTCCGCTTGCTTACAAACATCACATCCCTCTACACCCGGTTATGTTTCTTGGTAAGGAACCGCTTTTTGACAACAAGACAGTCCTGAGCTTCTTAAATGATGTCGTACTACACGTGATATGCCCAAGAAATTCGTAGAGCATCCTCGCTCCAGAGGATGCCGCTGCGATAACAGTTTTGCCTAGCACATGCCTCCAGGCCCTTGTTTTTTCAAGGGCTCTAAGGAGGCAGTAGTGCTCGAGCATATCTTATAACCTTAGATATTTTTACGCATCGTATCATTCTATTTAAATGTATCTTAATGTTCATAGTACACGTCATAAGTCATCGCCATAATCTTATTATACAGATTTTGCGCCCTTTAGCGCGACCGTTTTTAAGGCCCCTCTACAGCCACGTCACACCAACTTCATCGAACTCATAATTTCACTGCAAGCCCATTAACACGGACATGGCGCTCTTTGGCCATACTTGGCCCTTGCGCCACAAAACATCAAACATTCATTCATTCAGTGCTAATGCTCAAATGGCCCGCCGTCTCCGTTCTGTATTGTGCAAAATTCTGCTCTAACTCTCTTCCAAATATCACAGGTGGTGTCAGGAAGCTCACTTTATTAGTAATCAACTGCCAAACTTCCTTTCTATATGTTCGTGCGCTATTATTTTTTCTAGCTACTCGAAGTGAAAACATACACATGGAAGGGAGAAAATAAAAAGAAGTGCAGAAAATAAAAGGTCCAAGAAAGCGTCGATGTTATTTTAAGCAGATGTCTTACTTTAAAGCAAGGCAGCCCTAAAATGCATGTTCCGAAGGCTTTCTTCTGAGACGCTGCTATGTTTGCACAATCTAATGAGGAAAGCGTGTAGAAAGATCTCACAAGTTTGAGATAAAAACAAAAGCGGTGATGTTCGTAACTTCACGTATCACCGGACCCTTCTGGTCTGTGCTCCAATATAACAAATGGGGCCCTCCGTGCATGATTCGCATGTACTTCTTTGAGAGACAGCTATGTGTATCTACTAACAGTGTCTCCTTCTTGGTAAACCTTGCATATGATCCATGTGTTGAGCGTGTTGGTAATCCATACTTACAACGCGGAAACTACTAGACGCGAAAAATGAAGACACGTGGGACAAACGCTGGTCCATCCTGTCTTCGTTTGCGCCTGACACGCTCTTCTCTCTGTAGTATCAAGTTGGTAAACCCTGCTTGCGTGTTTTACTTATTCAGGCGTTGCGCTAAATCACCGGTTAGGGCTAAAAAGAAGCACACGATGACTTTATCCCACGAAGAAACGACTCGTAGCAAGGATGTTCATATTTTAACCGATGTCCGGGAGACGGTGCCGATAACTCGAATAAATGTAAGCGTAGGTGACAAATCTCGCAAATAAAAAGAACCGGAAGGCATTGCCATAATATTGTCACCGGTTGCACGTTTCCCATGGCTTAGATCTCAGAAAAAAAAAATGGAAGTCAGAATATTCAACTAGTTCCCGCTCAACGTCGAACTTTCGATTGACCAAACAGGTTACCCGGAAATGACGACCGCCAAAAGGTCAAATTTCCTGCGCCATATAAGCTCATATTGCATCCTTTATCATCACCATTGCTGTTTTGACTGAAGTAGGCAGCTGCGGTCGTTAACTTCTTTTCTTTAAGCAAAGGCATAGCGGGTAAGCCTTTGGTCTCTGTTTGGCGTTTTCTTCTGTCATGTTACCAGGAATGAATAATTATTTTCCGTTAGCTTATTATTTACCTGTGTTTGGTCGCTTGAATATCAAGTGTGCGATGCTTTATGTTCAAACTGTCGTTCTTCGCGTCAGCCTTGTTTACATTTACATACGTCGTAGGCATCCCTTTCTGCGTCGCAAGAGTGTTTTCTATGCATAAGCTCGCTCTTTCTGAAAACTGGAGCTGTAAGTGCGCGGCCTTTTTATTACGTATAAAGTGTATAGAAAGCTGAGTAAAACAAAGATTATGCATATTTCAGTTCACCACATTTCCACTTCTTGCGTCCACATGTAAACCGTATGCCTTAAACTTATCCATTTAAGGCGAGTAAGATTACAACAATTGACATGGGAAGCGCAAAGTGTTTCCCATGTGTTGTTCCGAAAGAAAGGGGAAAAAAATGTGCAATGAATGAAGTTACAGTGGTGTTCAAAAACAATTGTCGTCCTCTCATTGCACAAAGCCTATTTCTCTCGTGCCTGAAAAACCGCAACACAAATTTCTTGCCTAGCGTAGAATCGAAAACAATTAAATTTAATTTTCAAAAAAATATTTCAGCTGCAGTGCAGATAATTCCCATGAAGATTTGTCAATAAAAGTGTGCAATAGGTTGACATTAAATAACAGTGTACATGTATTCCACTACCCTGTATAATAATGGGATGCCGGACCAGAAAGTCTGTCAGATGGATTCTCGTAAGGGAAAAGCAAAGTGCGTATTCGTTGCGTGGTTTGTGCTGTCGAGAGAGACCGTAAAGCTACATGGAATGCTTTCTTGGCGTGCTCGGCTTGGCTAATTGTGATTTTCCCGAAGGTGTGCGCGACCGCCATTGGTCAGAGACAGATGCATAGAGATAACTTCTATATCTGACAAAACGTTGAGCACGAGACTGAGAAAGTCTCTTAGTTGCATGCATTATAGGTGCAGGTTATCCAAAGCGAACAAGGTTAATATTTCGGTGTTTCTATGTATGACGCCCTGTAGTGCACGTAAACTTTTGTTCCTAGTTGAATGGGGTTTTCGTATCACTGAATGAAGCGCACATACTGACGCATCCACTTATTTATCCTTTTACCGGGGACTGCATTTTACCCGCTCACAAAAATAAAGTTATCGCTTAGCGTGAGGCGCGCCTGCATGATTGCAACCTACTGGACCGTCATCGATGGTTCGATCTATGGTTCTATGCGTTGTCTGTTGTCAAGGAAACTTGTGTAATTTGATTGTATACACGACGCGAATTGTGTAGTACTGTATGGCACCAACGATTATTCTGGGAAATTCGATGCCTCATGTATCAAAGCCAACGCCTTTGACCGACAAATCAAATTTTCGACGATTGTCGACTGTGTTCGCCGGTATCGTTGTTGTTGGAGTGTAGCTTCTTTTAAGGGCACATGTTCGCCCAATAAAACGCTAGTTTCGTCAGTCACAGTTTTGCTGTTTTCTTCACCGTCCCCACTACGTGACAATATCCACGTAAGAAGTTATTACAAAGCAGGAAGTGTCAGATATGTTATACGTTGAGAAATTATTCCCAAAACAGGATATCCAAATTTTCGAAATCGTTTTAAAACGTGGCACTGCAAGTATAGTTTAGGGTGCTACGAAAGTAATGAAACTCTCTGTTCAATTTGCCTTGGTTTGAGATATGCCGTTATCTAAGTATATAGGGTGTCCCGCGCAATTTGTGCAATAGCTTAAAAAATACATGAGTTTCAAGTAACTAGGCAGTCGTCGCTTGGAGTAAGTCACGGCATTTCTTGTATTTCGCCTAATTAGATGGATGGATTGATGGATTGGTGGATTGATGGATGGATTGATTGATTGATTGATTGATTGATTGATTGATGGATTGATTGATTGATTGATTGATGGATTGATTGATGGATTGTTGGATTGATGGATTGATTGATCGATTTAAAGCGAATATTACCCGACTCATTTCGACTCATTTGGATGCATTTGTGGTTGAGCTGGCAACGTCGTAGCTTCATAAACGACTGGAAAGCACATTCATGATGTTTCGTTCATGTTCACAATTTAGAAGATTCGCCATTGGGAACACTTCTTTTTTTCTTGCAAGGCTCTGCTTTGCTCTAAACAGTGTCATATTTTGTGACTTCTTTTCTCCTTTGAAACTGGCCTGCGTGCACATGTGGTATAAAGAAAAACGTTAAAAGCCGCAGCCTTCCATCCACATATTTGGAGAGAAAACATCAATAAGAATGATGAATACTGAGATAAAGAGGACCCAGTTTTAGGAATGAAGCATTCTTGAATCAACCACAGACTGTCAACGGGCGATTAAACATTCCTATCAATGCTCAAAGAAGCTACCAAATAATACTGATGATAACGAGAACAGAGGTTAGGATGAAGCTACATTAGAAAAAAAAAGCTCTTCCTATATTCTTTTTTTTATTTTCCTTGAATTGAAAAGGATAAAAAAGAGAGGAGAAAAAGACACCTTACTTTGACTGCATCAGAGAATTGGGGGAATCGGGATTGAACTAGGCTGGAGTGGTTATTCCTCCTTGACCTCATTTTAATATTTCTGTCGCTCATTGCTAGTTCCTGCATTTCGTCACGGAACGCAATTGTGACTTTTCTACAAGAAATTAGTGAAACTCTAATTTCTTGTAAGATTCAATAACATTGACTGTACGCTTGCAGAAGTCCGCCTATTTGACAACCAACGAGCTGAAGTTTTCCATGATGTGGTCTTTCAGTGACGCCATTGTTGTTGTGAGGCGCATGCATGGTTAGAATGTGCTCATGATGCTGCATTTCACGTATATTGTAGCCAAGATGTACGCCGCGTCAATTACACGTTTCACTGCGGCTGCGCTTAAGAGCCCCAAATTGTGTTTGCATTCTCAACGCATCCCTCGGTGTTTAACATTGTAATGACAAGACCGAGGAACGGCCACATCAGTTGTCAACATCAAGTCGTGTTCAGGCCGCAGCGTCATGTCCAACTTTACCGTCGCCATATCCCGTAGAGAATGAAAACTTCACCCGCTCCCGAAACAGCTTTACTAACGCTGCAGGTGACAGAAGCCCCAGCAGAAACGCTTATACTATAGTAGAAATGCATCTCCACCGAGTTGCTGCCAGGGCTGGCGCACGTAGAAAACTAAATTTGTGCAGGCGCACGTAGAAAACCATTTAATACCGACGTTTCGGCCGTATATATACCGCAGTTGACAAAAATGAGATATGTTTACCATTATAGCTGCCCAGATCTACGCTGCTGAAAGAAAGTTGGCACTGAAATATGCTAGACGTGTGCCTCTAGCACTATCTTTGCGGCATTCACTGCGGTGCTATTCGCATCGCAGAATATATATATCGGAATTCATATATAGCGCACAATCTATAGGTGCACGATATAGTGTCGCGGTAACTGTTTCTTTTCGAGAATTGACACCGTGTTTCAGTTACCGTGCAGTCATATGTGGATCTATGAGATCTATGACGGTTTAAAAGAAAATAATAACCTATATAGTCGAGCATATCGAAGAGGCTAACGTAGCTATACAAGGCTACGAGAAAACACGTGTAAGCGAGCAGGGCGCGACCGTTTCTTCAATGCCTCAATTCGTCTTCGCTTTCGAAGTCGCGAGGAACCTTCGCATCGGCGGCGATGTCCACCCCGCTCAACGATCACATGAAAGGGGTACGCGAAGCTGTCGTCCGACCCACTCACGCAGCTCGACGTTTTAACGCATTCGCGACAAACGACGGGGGCTGCAACACCTCTGCAGATTTGTCGGAGCTGTCAATGCCTCACGCACGCACGGCACGTGTTCAGCAGTCACGTGCTGTGGTCAAAGTAGGCGCCGCCAGCGACCGTCGACGCACCGGCCTTTGGAGGCCTGGCAGCTGGAAATGGAAGCGTAAAATACGGAAGGCTAAGACACGTGGCACCACGCGAAACAAACAGGACCAGCGAATCACAGTGTGCAGCGGAAAACGAAACAAACTGGCACGTTCGAACGGGGTTGTATTGTGCTTTTTTTTCGAAGCTTCCTGTTTCAGAAATGTACCGTACATGCATATCGACGATCGTCCGCGCGAGTGCCGGTGCGCCCTGAAGAAGCGGCGTAGTGGCGCACCTAAGCCGCGAAACGTTTCTGTTGAACTTCGGTTAGCCCTTGCGTTGTTGTTTAAAATGGCCCGGTTGGTCACTTGTCTGGTATGAGTTCATACCCACTACAGGGGAAGGCCAAGAATATCATAGCGTAAGAAAAAAAAACAGTTTTTGCGAGAATAAAAGGAATAGTAATGAAAATTTTCGTAAGACAAAAGGAAAAAGAAAAAAAGCTCGCAGGGGTGCTTAGGTATCGCCTTAATCGTATTTAATTCATCTTAATTACTCTAATATACCTAAATCCTCCTTAATACACATTAATCGACCTCACATCACCTTAATCCACCTTAAATCCCCTTAATATATCTTAATCCACCATAATTTTATGAATGCAGACCGATTTAGACATTAACATGGTGCAATACGTGGGAAATGTCACTAAATGTTCAAAAATGTGTTCACGTCACCCTTACAAGGAAGAGCGCATTTCAGTCATGTATATACCTTGAGTAACGTGGCAATAAAAAAACTTGATGAATACAAATTTTTAGGAATTTTAATGACGTCTGACTTCATATGAAACAGCCTCATTACGCATATTAAGAATAAGGCAATAGGCTCATTGGGATTTCTGCGCGCTAATTTCAGTCAATTACCGGATAAATTAAAACATCAAATGTATTTGACTTATGTTCGTAGTTTATTTGATTACGGTTGTATCTGTTGGTATCCCTACACGGCTGATCTCACGGAACAGCTTGAAAGAGTGCAGAATAGGGCAGCTAGGATTGTTCTTAATAATTATAGCAGAAAATTAAGCAGGACAGAAAGTAAAATTACATTTTCGTGGCAAGCATTAGAAGACCAACGAAAAAAAATGTCAGCTTGAAATGTTTTTCACTTTGTTTATTATTCAAAAACAGGGATTGAGAGACAAGGATATATTAAGTCGCCTACTTATGCGTCGGTGAGACGCGACCATGCACTGAAGGTCTGCGAGTTCCCTTTCAGGAGGGACGTCTTTACGTATTCCTTTTTTGTTCGATCTATACGAGAATGGGATGTTCTTTCGCCTCACATTGTTAATACTGAAAATAGTGAAGAGTTTTAACGCGCTTATCGTATGTGATCACTTGTTTATTCCATCACAATGTAATCCCCCCTTCTGTAATGCCGGCATGGGTGATGCAGGTATGTAAGAGATAAATAATAAATAAATCCCCCAAATATACCCTAATCCACCTTAATCTTCGTTGATCTACCTTAATCCACCCTAATTGACTATAATCCACTTTATTCCTTCTTAACACTGCTTTGTCCAACTTAATCCACTCTAATCAAATTTAAAACACCTTAAATGCCACCTGGTAATACGAGGCCGCTTGGACGGGCTGTAGCATGGCCGGGCACGCGGCGCGAAGCGGGGAGGGAGGTGGGGCAGGTTGCCTCAAAGCTTGCGCATACGACATACGGGAGCTGTCAGTTCTTAGCGGTCGAGCTTCTGTGTTGAAGGGTGGTTCTCTTAGCGCATGCTGGACTTCATCACGGAGAACGCTGGACAAGGAGCTGAGCGTCGGCTGTGAAGGTACCGACAGTTTCTGGAGTTCTTCGCGGATCACGGAACGAATGAGCTCTCGAAAGAAATCGACGTGACCCCCGAGAGCTCCGAAGAAGTCCGTAGGTGAGGCAGTGTTCACTTGGCGTTCGTAGGATGGTGTCCGCTGGCGAAGAGTCTGCTCCATGGTGATGGCCTCAGAAAGAAATTCGGACACAGTCTTGGGAGGACTGCGCACGAGACCGCCGAACAGCTGTTCTTTCACTCCGCGCATCAGGTACCGCACCTTCTTTTCTTCCGACATGCTGGGGTCGGCTCGTCGAAAGAGACGCGTCATGTCCTCGACGTACATTGCGACACCCTCGTTCGGCATTTGTATACGGGACTGGAGATCACGCTCAGCTCGCTCTCGGCGATCAGGGCTCGCATACGTCTCAAGAATCCGGCGTTTGAATTCTGCCCATGAAGTTAAGGCATCTGCACGGTTCTCGTACCAAACACGTGCGCCATCGTTAAGGCTGAAATAGACGTTTTTCAGATTGTCTGCCTCATCCCACTTGTTGAACGCGGCAACACGTTCATAGTGCACCAGCCAATCTTCAACGTCCTCATGTATGGCGCCGTGGAAGGGATTCGGCGTTCGCGGATTGAATAGCGTACAATGAATCGGCGTTGTGCTTTCCATACCGGTTGGAGTGGTCGGAGCTGCCATTTTCTCTGGGAGGAGTCCAAACTCAGGGGCTTGTCCACGGATCCTTCTGCTGGCGCGGTGTACAGGCGTAACCACCGGTACGGGGCTGGAGCTCCTGCTGCCCGGAGGGGTTTGGTGCATAGAATTAGATTACCCCGCACCTCCACCAGTTTGTCACGCGCTAAGGCGAAATAAGTAGCAGTATCAGCAGCCAGACACGAAAATGTCAGACACAAGAAGGACGGTTCTCCAGCTGGCCCAAGATCCTCGACTTCGTCGTCTTCGATCACCGTTTTTGCTGGGCACGCAACGCTGGCTCAAAACACCAGGTGGCAATATATACGCATACACCCTACTTTACCTAAATATACCTTAATCCGATCATTAATCAATAATTAATTTTTTTTGCTTAACATTAATAATCTCGTCTAGGCGGCTGGGCATGCTTTCATTTGCTTCTGGTCTTTTTTGGGTCAGGTGATATTTTAGTGCGTGAGTGAGAAAACTTTTATTCGGTCCAACAAAACGCGATAAAACGCGGCCCCGGCTAATCACAAGGTGATATTTCAGGTGATATTTTCTGCACCACACAACGCGATCTTGAAACGTGTAGATCGAAGCCTTTTGCATTAAAAGGACAACATTTTAGAAATTTATCAAGAAACCAATTTGAATCCAATATAAGTTTTTCAGCTGCTTTGCAGACATCCCTATGGAAACATTTTAAAGAGGGGGTGGTTCCTTTTGCAATTACTCCTTTTTTTTACCATGTCCTGCTATTTATTCAGGCACACATTCGTGCGGTTCTATACTGTAGCGTTTAGTCAGTTTCTGTCACAGAAACCTGTCGCTCGCTTTTAGCACAACCATGACGCTCCGGTTCTGTTTTTCTTTTTTTCCATCGCCGAATAAACTGTCAATGCACGCGCAAACACGCCCCTCGAAGACGAAGCTGAAGAAGACGTGGCATCCCAGTGATTCGGCGCAGGCGGCTGGCAGTCGCGTCGTTCGAAATTGGTTCGACCGGCTAGGTACTTGAGGACGACGGTGATATATGGCCTCCCAAGCTGGAGCTTCGACCTTAGGCTTCATGGTGGACGACGTGCCCCAAGCGTGTCTGTTGCGCGTCAAGCGAGACATCGCGGACTTCAACGCCGACCCGCCCCCTGGGATCTTCATCGCGCCGGAGGAGAGATCCATCACCAACATCAACGCCATCGTGATGGGCGCGTCTAACACGCCGCACGAAGGCGGCTTCTTCCACTTCTACGTGCAGTGTACCAGCGAGTACCCGCTGAAGCCGCCCAAGGTGCGGTGCTTGACGACGGACGCGGGGCGGGTCAGGTTCAACGAACACATCTACTTCGACGGCTCCATCTGCCTCAACACGCTCAACACAAACGGGTCAGCGTGGAGTCCAGCCCAGTCCGTAAGCAGCCTTCTCCTCTCGATCCAGTCGCTGCTGTCCGAGATTCCCGCGTTCGCCCAGAAAGAGGCCACGGACCGCTTTGAATCGATCATACAGCACGAGACGATCAGGGTGGCTGTCTGCGACACGGTGGAAGCTTGCCTGCGAGAGGATTCCCCTTTCCCGGAGACGCTCAAGGACGCAGTGTTCGAGAAATTCGCGGAGTTGTACGACAAGTACGAAGACGTGGTCAAATCGAGGCTGCACCTTACTGGAACGAACATGAACGACCCGATGGGCATGAACACAGGTACCTATCAGTTCGAAAACCTGCTGACACGGCTTCAAGATCTGAAAGGAAAGGTCGCCGAGAAAAACGAAGTGACTGCAGCCACCGCCGACCAGTGATGCCAGCAAACCAGCTCACATATCTATTCGCAGGAAGCCAGCCGCGACAAAATTTCACCTTTTTTAAGCTATCGCATTGCTCAACGAGCACTATACGGAGAAATTGCCAGTGTGTTTTCTCTGAAGTGTTTCAGAGTATTGAAGGAGTGCTGTGAAAATACTGAATATTTGAAAGCTCTTGCACACAAAATTAAAGTGGCAATTAAGTATCGTTCGTTCGTCCGTATCTGTTTGTTTACTCGTAGTAGATGAATACTCCTGTTGCAATACATATTGTTGCTCTTCGAGAACAGCACTATATCGCTGTACATATCCGTGAATAGGCTGCAATCCGTGAATAGATTTTTAGGCGCCTTTATAGCTCTGTCACATCCATTGCTCGTAATTGATCGCTTCACTTTGATCTCATTACGATTGGTCTGGGGCTCTTTGGTCATACTTGGCCCTTGCGCCCCAAGAAACTAAAATCATCATCTATTGCAATTGAAGGAAATATATAGAGCGAGTGCGTGGAGATACTTTTGTACCTTCAGGAAAACGCAGATGTCGCCGGAGCTAGCACCAGAAGCAGTGCGGTCCTTCATAACGTAATAACTTCTACTTTTGTAGGTAGAAGTGGGATACTTCATTATATACTCACGGACTACTTTCTGTCGCAATGAACGAAAACAACGGTTGTCCGTGATTCATCATCATCAGCAGCAGCAGCACCAGCAGCCTGTTTCATGTCCACTGCAGGACGAAGGCTCTTACCTGCGATCTCGAATTACCCCTCTCCTGCGCCAACGGATTCCAACTAGCGGCCGCGAATTTCCTAATTTCATCGCTCCGCCTAGTCTTCTGCAGTCCTCGACTGCGTTTTCCTTCTCTTGGTACCCATTCTGTAACCCTAATGGTCCAGCAGTTATCTAACCGGCACATTACAGGACCTGCCCAGCTCCATTTGTTTCTCTTGATGTCAATTAGAATATCATTTCGATTATAGACTGCTAAAAATGTATAGCTCGTAGCTTGACAGGGAGCAACACACGCTACCAGTTTGGGCCACCGTCTCAAGCCTGACATTTTATCATCATGCTCACTGGTGTTGACGCCTTAGACTATAGACCATATCGTTGGACACTATGGACACCATAGACCACCACAGCGCTCGTATACTTTCCTTGAGCTTGCCGAATAATACTGGTTCTTATGTATATGGTAGACGTGGTCGGCGGTGGAACAAGCATTACTCAGGCGAAATGGAGTAAGTTTTTGAAACGTGTAAACAGTTGCGACTCGGTGCACAGTAGGCAGAGCAGGCAGCAGGTTATTCGTATTGGTAACAGCTTAAAAGCTCAAGACACTATTTGGTACTCAGTTATAAACAGCAACGCCATTCCTAAAGCGACACTAAAGGCGTATACTAAGCCAAGCTAAAGTGACAGATTAGTGCTCGATAATCTCTAAGGCGTCAATATTATCGCGAACAGAGCCCTAATAATCGAGAAATCGAGAAATCTTTCGACCGTCAGTCGAAAGATTTCGTTTTCGCTCGACTATGCGCAGCCCACGCTTTCGCGTATCATACTTTCCTGATGGCGTAGTGGGACGCTGGTTTTGCTGGCTCGCGAAACTCGCACAAACTGCAAGTAGCAGAGAATTCAACTTCCACGTGATGCCGCGGGATGCCCGTAGGGCGTACGCCACTTGACCTAAAAGCAGCTCCAGCGGCGAATCCGTCCCTCTGTCTTGGTGTAGGGCGCCGTTTTGCTCACCGACGGTAGCTAAGGGCGGTGATGGCGTATTCAACGTCACCACTCTCTCTCAGTTGGGTGGCGGGAGATTTGAATTTCGAAAAAGGTATTCGGACCCTTCAGATACAATTTTCTCGTAAACTGAGTCTTTTCTTGGCACGAAACAAGTGTTGCGAGGTTTCTGGAAAGGTATTTAAACAGTCCACGTGGATTTAGTATTTGCCTTTAATGTCCCTTTATGTGTTTGTATGTGTGTGTTAGTGCATGCGTTTATGTGAACGTGTCTTCTTGCACTCTTAAGCTGTTGCCAAGTGTGGAGTACCATCCAGCTCAGCTACAATTTATTCCAGTTTCTAAGGAAACCAAGGAGAGACACCAAGGAGTCTTGGTGTCTTCCTTGGTGTCTATGTTTGTTGGGTTCTTATGATACGATTAATAAAAATTGGTCCCCTCGGTTAACCCCCCTTTCTTCTCGTTCATTACATAAAGAGGGTCTCAAATCCGGCAACATTGACGCCTTGAGGTAGCACGTGTGGGTTTATCGACCAGTTGCCTTCACCCAAAAAGATCACGTAATCGTGACGCCTGCGGCAAAAAGGATGTTCCACATCCGCCGCCAAGTTTTGTGAATGGTGGCACTGGCTAACACTTCCAGCGTCAGTTCTAGTAGTCACATAAATACCCAAGAAAGTGGATTGGAAGATGACGCCGCGGTAGCACAATTGGTAGTGCATCGCACGCGTAATGCGAAAGACGTGGGATCGTTCTCCATCTGCGGTAAGTTGTTTCCTTATCAATTTTCCATTCCATTAATTTATAATTTCTTTAATTCAATTAGTAAGTACAAGGAATTTCCACTGTGTTATCCTTGGTGTGTATGTTTGTTGGTTTCTTATGATATGATTATTAAAAACCGGGCCCATCGGCTAACTCCCTTTCTTCTTGTTTATATATTATATACATATATACATATATATATATATATATATATATATATATATATATATATATATATATATATATATAATGTCTGCATGTAAAAGAAAAGTTACCAAATATTGTAATTTCACTGATTGAAAAATTGAAAGCTTCCCACCGGAATATGCGTGTTTCGTTTGAAAGCTGGGCCAACCCCAGGGGCGCCAATTAACTTCGTTACTACTATGTCAATTCAGCCCTTCACGTATAATTATTCAACCATATTGGAAGCCCTCATTTTTATTTTGCAGTACTGCAACTTACAAAAATATAAAACTATATCGACTTCAACATCTGCAGGTTTGGAATTGGGGTACCGCCTGACACCGGCAAAAGATATCGAGAGCGAGTGGGCCTATACTAATCCAGGTGCAACCAAATTAGAAAGATTGAGTAAGCTTCAGCAAAGACACTCCCTCACCAGAACAGGAATTGGCTTCCCTGGTGCGGTATTAGACCACTACCTCCCGAATGGTTCCTGCCATTAACCCATGGCCCTCAGTCCCCAGCAACTCCGGAGCACCTGACCAAGGCGGCGGTCAAACCTGTAACGCAGCAGAGGGTGCTAAGAAAATGCTATTCACTGCGTACTTAGAAGAAGTATTCAAGCTATTAAACTGGGAAGGCTTATGAGTAAGGATCAACGGCGAATATCTCAGCAACCTTCAGTTTGCCGATGACATTGTTCGATTCAGCAACAATGCAGAGGAATTACAACAAATGATTGAGGACCTTTGAGAGAGAGTGTGAGAGTTGGGTTGAAGATTAATATGCGAAGACAAAGATAATGATGAATAGCCTGGCAAGGGAATAAGAGTTCAAGATCGCCAGACTGCCTCTAGAGTCTGTGAAGGAGTACGTTTACCTAGGTCAATTAATCACAGGGAACCCTCATCATGAGAAGGAAATTCAGATAAGAATAAAAATCGGTTGGATCGCATACGGCAGATATTGTCAGCTCCTGACTGGAAGCTTACCATAATCATTTGAAAAGGAAGGTGCAGAATCAGTGCATTCTACAAGGGCTGACATAAGGGGCCGGTACATGGAGATTGACAAAACAGCTTGAGAACAAGTTAAGAACCACGCAAAGAGCGATGGAACGAAGATTGCTAGGCATAACGTTAAGATACAGAAAGAGAGCGGTATGGATAAGAGAGCAAGTGGGTATAGCCGATATTCAAATTGACATTAAGAGAAAAGAAAATGGAGCTGGGCAGGTCATGTAATGCGCCAGTTAGATAACCGTTGGACCATTAGAATTATAGAATGGGTACCAAGAGAGGCGGAATGCGGTCGAGGACGGCAGAAGACAAGGTGGAGCGATGAAATTAGGAAATTCGCGGGCGCTAGTTGAAATCGCTTGGCGCAGGACAGGGGTAATTGGAGATCGCAGGGAGTGGCGTTAGTCCTGCAGGGGACGTAAAGCAAGCTGATGATGATGATGGTATCGAATTTCCTCTCGCGTTGCCAGTATGTCGCATGTCTTACGTCGTCTGTGTCCTTGGTAGTTTTTGTCCAACTAAGTAGTGCAAGAAGGAAGCATATATGAACCTCTGCACCTGCAGCTTTCATTATCTACCTGAATTAACAGCCGTTTCCTATGACAAGGCACACTCCCTCAATGCCAGAGAATACCATTTACTCGAAAGTGAAATTGACAGATTGAAATACTTTTGTTACACCGAATGCTGGAAATCCAGGCATAATGAAAAAAAAAAATGAAGAAGAAGAAACAGAAATGACTAGGCGAAAAGCTGCCTTTATGCAGGGCAGGGTGAATCGAGGCTAATATTGCCTCGAAAAAAAAAAGATTTGTTTTCTGGGTAGCGTTGGGCAGGCAGGCTGAAATCATGCAGTACTGCCTATACGCGCGAGGTTCATGAATGCAACGCGTTGGAATTTCACATTGCAAGACTGTTTAACAGAAGCCTGAGTGTTTTGTTGATTCCGGTAGCCTTTAGAACATCTATGTTTAATTGTGCATTTGAATGTACAGCGTATGTCTCAAAGGCAGAAATGTTTAGATATGTATGAAAGGAGACGACAAAAAATATATACAAGTACGCAAAGTAGAGATCAAGCCGTTCACATTTTCCTCTTGAAAGGAATATCTGATTCTTTATAATAGGCACACGCTTGTTTATAGAAAAGAGCAGGGCTAATCAGCCGTTTGGAAAGCGCAGTGTAAAGATACTTTTACGTATAAAGATAGCGAAGAGGTGAACCTCACGGGAAGATACGGATTAGGCTACAAGAAATATTGTGTGGCGCTGCTAAACGAGAAACTCGAATTTTCAATACTTTTTGTAGGAATCATGATCTGTACCACCGCTTGCAATAGGTGTCGGGGTCTTACATAAGCTTTGTATAAGGAACTGCGCGGTTAGATGTCTGCATTCTTAGGGTATGCTCCGACGCTAATGAAACCGGAGACATTATGAAGGCAGGTGAAATTTCGCCCTGTTGATTCCCATTTGCTTTGTGCGTCATCTTGTCCTTTCTTTTGGTGGTCGTTTCCTCCACGCTACGAAATCCTACGGAGACTGCTGAATACGCAACTGTGCTTTCCCCGTCTGCGCGCCTTCGCCGCAATTATTTTTGCCGGTTACCGTTATTACAGGAGAAGCTGTGCGAGGAAATAGACTGCTGAACTTTGACCGCTGGGGATTTCAACAGAGTTAGCTCACATTGGGCCTCCTCTTTTTCAGAAGGTTAGTTCGTGCGTCGTGGGATAAAGCTGTTGTACCGCAGGGTGCCCATAAAGGTCCACGTGCGTAAGGGAGAAAATTTCTGCGAGAAAATTCACTGCCCTACTCGCTGTTGTGAAATGATGTTTCTCCGATTTAATGGGCGGCCTGCGAACGCGCACCTTGCCTCTCGTTGCACACGTTTTTGCTTTGCCGTTGCCCGGATGCAATGCAGAACAGTTCTTTTGCTTGCGACAGATTGCGCTGTGAAACGTCACAGCACTTGCAGAATGCAGAGAATTTGGACACAGCCCGGCTGCACGGTGTACTTCTTTCTAATTAACCGGGCGTCCTTGTGAAATTAAAGACGAGGAGGAGTGTTTTTGCCTGTAGAAGGTGCCATGAAAACGCAGTTTCAGAAACAGGTATTCTTGGTTGTTGTTCATTAGGTGCGAATAACTGGCGCCTTCTGGCTGCTAAAGAAACAGCTGTACCCAAATCGTATCTCTTTATTCCGCATTGTTGCAACAACTGCGGATGATAGTTTATGTCCAGTAGCAGAATATAATCTCTATATATATGTTTATTACGCATAGGGCTCAACGTGTACCGCTGACAACATTTTGGCTGGACCTTCCTCCGCTGCAAATTTTCCCATTGTGCCATGATATTTAATAGAATAAGGTGTATGTGTGCGAAGTGTTGGGAGCAGGTCACGCGAGAGGGGTAGAGAAGGCACGGGAGCGCTTAGATGAGCGTATATATATATATATATATATATATATATATATATATATATATATATATATATATATATATATATATATATATATATATATATATATATATATATATATATATTAGGTATGTGTTAATCGTGCATTTTTCAGATTGAATTGAATACCAATCGAATAGTGCCAGAAGCGAATGGAATCTCGGATAGTTTACAAATAATAAGCAGCCATTATCACAATTACTATAAAACGATGTTGTTCACTCCCATTATTCTAGAAGTAAGCAAGTTCGTGTTTTTACATAGTAGGTTATGAAGCCTTGCTTCTAAAAGCATTTCATCAAAATCTTCTGAAAGTTCTAATGATCGCTGTAGAGCCTGTAAAGTATGGCTGCCTCAGTGACGTGTACTGCCTCACTACGCAAGGTGTCATGTTTTTATATATATATATATATATATATATATATATATATATATATATATATATATATATATATATATATATATATATATAGAATGCCCGATGGTCTACTCCTGAACAACACTTTGCAATGTGGTGAACACGCTTTAAATCATAGAGCTGGGACCTCAAGGAGGTGCGACGTATGACCAATGCATTTCTCTCGTATCCACCGCTAAATCGCAGCTGAATTTTGCGTCGTGCACGATTAGACCGGCATGTTGCAAGCACAGCTCTTCGGACGCGGCGAAGAATTAATAAAATATTTTGTTTCGTAAAACATGTCGGCCATAGGCTGTGTTGATGGATTATAGCGACTACAAAATCTCTACTTGGTGCGACGGCGTTTATGCGGCTGTGTTCAAGGGATAGGGTTCGGGAACACGTTCATAGCGTGCAAGCTTCCTTGCTCTCAATGTGAAACCCGTGTGGCAGCTAGCCCGGGCTATTTCGCGAAAACCAAGAAACCTCTGAACGCCGCATGAAAGTAATCCAGGGGCGGCTTGCACGAACATCTAATAGCGAAAGTAATAACGAATTTAAGAACGTGTTCATAAATGTTCCGTAGACAACGCCTAGTGCGTACAAGAACGCGTTCTTAAATTCGTTATTACTTTCGCTATTAAATGTTCGTGCTAGCCGCGCCAGGTCGCCAATCTGGCAAACACACTTATCGTAGTCCACGGTCTAACCGTTTTGTGCGGGCAAGATTTCGAACAGTCTAGTCATCATATGCGGACAACGTTTAGAGTGCATGGTTTATCCGCATGCAACTGCAATTCTTAATTCGTTTATTCGAAATAAAAAAGGAGCTTCGCTTCAAATAGGATGAGATATTTGAAGGTCGCACAAGTTAGCTGCCTTCTTTTATATATATATATATATATATATATATATATATATATATATATATATATATATATATATATATATATATATATAGCTGCACACTTGCGCTGTCACAAATGTCTACACGTGGCTACAAAAAGCGTACCGGATCTCTCCGGCTTCGACAGGTTTTCCTTTTGCATCTACTATAAACTGTTTATAGTTTGGGACACAAAATTGTATTTACCGCAAGATATGCAGCGCAGATTCCCCTCGACAAGGCCGTAATCGTTTTGATAATTTCATTTGTTTTATGGTTTACTTGTACATGAAAAGGAGACAGCATGACAATGAATCTTTACCAATGCCACATTTATGGGCCTGGATCAGCCTCAAAACTAAGAACGCATACAGATTTCTTTCATTAGAAATAAGTAGCTTTTCTAAAGAGTCATAGTAAAAAAACTGACGCGTGCACGCAAGAATTTGGAGATCCCATTTGCCTGATTTTGGGTGGCACACATGGAATACGTGAGAAGAAAACTGAATTTTTTTGTTTTACTTCCAGGATAACTTACTGCTTCCTTACTGAGTCCAACGTAACATAGCACTACGGTGCATTACACACGAGCGAACACTAAGTTGCGCTAGAACTCTTCTGCGGAATACAATAATTAGAATATAACTCATCTGTAAGTTATATGGATGCCATTCTTCTACGTGAACTGCCAACATACGCCCTGTGGTGAAGACTATTCATGTGCATGTAAAAAAGCTCACTTCGCCGCCTTTGCCAAAAGCGCAAGAAGTGACCTAACCGCACGAAACATGATGATGATGATGCTGATGATGTCCTTGATGAGTTTGGCGCTTACCCACTCGCGGGGATTGGCCAAGAGTCGGGCAGACTTTGCTGGAAGCTGTAGTGAGTTCACTTCAACTTTGCCATGAAGCTCATTTTCCGAATCAGCTTAGAAAATTGCGTCCGACGCAGGAAACGACCGCCGGCACCAATGGGGCTACCAGGAGCCCGGTTAACAATCCGACGCGCGTACGTTTTGTAGTTGTATTTCTCTTAGCCTTCCTGTTTCTAGGTGGGACAATTTGTATTGCTTACAATGCGCTTCCTTTTTGTCCGCTATCGTTGGAAGCAGTCAGAGATGTCCGAACAAGACCAGCTTAGAAGACAAAGGGAATAATAAACGTGGCCAGCTTCCTTCTCACCAAGTGGATCATTACGCACGAAATATATCCGCGCACGCAGCCAGACAGTGAGTGCGTATGAAGCATTCCTGTCTACAACGAAGTATTCTACCGCTTTGAAAGGACGTTCACTTTGCGAGACATCCCTGGTCATCCATCATCAGCGGCTTTTTCTTTCTGTCCTCACTGTCATCGATATTACTTTATTTCCAAGGGGAGGGGAGATAGAGAGGAGGAGGCTAAGAGCGAAAGTTACTATCAAATTGTTACTTTCAATTCTCACTTGATCCGGATAGAAATGCTGCACGAAATATCAACATGCTACATTTTCAAAGACAAGCTATTAGTTTAGAAACGATAAGTAGCAGCTGGCCTCTACCCTGACCGTATAATAGCGGGGAAAGGCTGTTGGGTCACACTTTTCTCGAGCTTTCTCACTGCTGGTACAGCCATGTATATCTGGTATGCATTTCCAGCTGCGAATATATGTTTGCCAGAACCCTCGCAAATTCCTGGACATAATTAGTTCTTGTGTTTCTAAACCGCATTCGGAAGAATAAATAAAGATACCTTGTCCTCGACATTAAAATATGTGTCTCTTTAACAAGTAATCTAACTGTTTCAACGAAATATTTGCTACTCTTTGAAATCGATGCACTCTAAATTAAAAAAGTGTTATAGCGAACATTTACTCATTCGCCATAAAATAGAAAAAAAGATACCAGGTCGCGAAAGTATGGCTAAGAATCCAGTAAAAGTAAACTTCTCAGAAGAGTGGAACCATCGTATATTGGATGCCAGTAAAGATTCAGGATATGATGGTCGCCAATAGATCGTGCAATAATAGACACGATGCACACAACACAAAGATGCACACAAAGAGAATTATTGGAACCGAGTTGTTAACTCTTATCTAAAACTGTCAGACTGCAGGGCACCTCTGACGCTCCCAAAATCTCCCTCCGGAATTTCAACGATGCACCTGTACACTTGCTATGCCAGGCAAGTGTTTTCTTGCATGAAGTGTGACATACAGCCGCTGCACGCCCTCGGGATGTCGGCAACAGGCGTTGTTCTTTATCTTAGTTTCCACTTTAAAACACCTGTATACTCTAACACTGTAAACATCTGTATCGTACGATATCGCGGAAATATTTCCTGCACCGCTTTAGGAGCTATACCAAAACACCTTGCACGAAGAAAAGCAGAAGCGTCAGCGGCCAATACCAAGGTTCTGAGGAATTTGATAGTGGCCCCCGAAGAGTCAGGAAATAAACGTCTTACGGCAGCAGGCGCAGCCAAGTTTTGGGTATGGTGCGTGTGCGTTGCCACCTGAGTGCGTGCTTTCAGTCGCGTGGCTGCATCCGTGCCTGCCGGTGGGCACGGAAGACTGAACTGCGACGTCGGCTGCGCTAATGACCTTAGAGAGACGGCGTCGTTCGCTGAATCTATTCGGTTGCGTTCGCTGGACCGAGCAGCGATGAGCTTGCCCTGACTTCGGTTACTGCGTGCTATTCGAGGGAAAACAAGCAGAGATAGTCAAAACGGTAGCAATTCGCTGCAGACGCTGTGCATGCGATAACGTGTAAGAACTCAAAGGAAGAAAAACGAATTTGGCCAATAGGCATCGCTCTGAGGAATCGCGCACATTCTTACTCTAAGAAGTCTTTATTTGGTGCCTTAAGTTTTCTTCCTTGCGTGTTTCAGCTGGCATTTATTTCTTCTTCTTCCTTTTCATTTGCAACCTTGTACACTCATAAATATGGACGGACTGTGCGAAAAAGGTGCTTTTTTTGGCAGCTTGACGAACCTCCAGAACCGGAAGTGAGTGCTTTGCAGCGGCAATGTCAAACACATGAAGATAAAAGTGAAAAAAATCACCACCCATGCACTCCGTATAGATGGCTAACCAGCGAAGCTTAAATGGGCGGCCCTATTGTTTATCATTGGGTTAATCCCGACGGTTCATTAAACGACGGCTTGGTATTGCTGCCGGATCCTCGGTACGCAGTTGCTGCTTGCGCACGGCTGTGCGAGCCTGTTCTTGTGCCCAGGCTTCAGCATCCTCACGGCGTAGACGAGCTCGTTCCCAGTTCCGTTCACGGCATTGCTGATCGAAAGCTGCCTGCTCCTTGGGAGTACGTATGATGCGTGGCCTACTCATTTCGGAGCCGCAGAGAAATTACTGAGCGCTCGCTGGGCTGCGACAGAGAGCAACGACGTCACTACTTGCGCAGCCAATCGCGCGCATATTTTCCTCTTTCTTTTTTTCCCACATGTGCATTGGGTTGCGCCGGAGGAGTTTTCGGGGTACAGGCGACAGACGAATGAAAGGATGGATGGGCTGATCGGCTAGCCATATGCAGCTTCGCTGTAAAAAAAAAGGGACAACAATCAAGACAAATAGTCAGAACTGACAAACGACAAAAGTGATGCTCAAAAAAACATGAACATTGTTTTGAATCAAAATCCTCTCAAGCCGATACAGGATCACTTCGGTGTATACATTGCACGAATACGCTATTGGCACAACGAGTTATGCCTATGTGTATTATTTTATGGGTATTTGAAGTGGAAGGCTACGCATTCTCCTTATTCTCCTTATTTAAGACGAGGCCTAGGGGTCAACGAGCACTCTCAACGTCTGGTTGGGTAGAGCAAGTTAGCCTTTCTTGTAAGGTGGCTACTTCGTGCAAATGCATTATTTTTTGTTTTATTTCAAGCCTAAACTATAGGCACGACCGTTAATTGTATAAGTTATATCTATTAAACTCGATCTGCGAAATAAGATTCGCAGTTGCCGAACAGTATGACGCGCTTTATACGTGACATATATATTTTTTCCTAGATCAGACTAATTCGCAGGATATCAAAAAAAAAAAAAAAAACACGGCAGTTGCCCATAACTATTCGCCATAGTTAAGGTGAGAACGAAACGCGTTATGCGAGGGCAAGTTTACTTGACCAGATAAGTAGCATCGGTATCTACCTAAAATACCAGTTATATGAGCTAACTTACTTTGGAAATAGTTTATATGCCAACCCCAGCAGATACTGCATGAGAATGCAACACCGAGAAGTATATAACTCTCATCAAAGTCTACATGGCGATAAGTTATATTGACAGTCTAATGAGAAGCGATTGTTTTGCTTTTCGCTCTAAAGATTACCGTTTTTGTTTTTTTTTTGCAATTATGCGCATGTAATCACATTTCGTTAATCTTTGCAACAATTCCTTAGTAATATTGCATGCAGTTACAAGCTCAGTGATATATGTAAGTTATGCCCGGCAGAGGAGAACATCGTTGCGCGTTTAAACACCAACTGCGGCCTGATGTTTATTGTACTCACGGTAAGCGAAGCTTCACACGAAAACAAAATTCTGCGATGCCAAACAGTAAGAGCGTATGCGTGCGGCTAGAGCATTGTCCGGCTCTACGTATGTGTCATCATCTGTTTGTGGTACGCCCAGGCGTACGTTCTTCTGTCGAGCCTTGTTGTTCACTCTTGCACCGCATTCGCCAACCTTCACTTGGATGTGAATCTTTCTGCGCATTGTGATGAGCGTGGAATAAAGAACAAGGTGTCGCGCAAGCCGTCGTTTAACATACGTTAGCATAGTAGCCAAAAATAAGAACCAGGATGTTAGGAATATAATAGAAGCATATTGCATTAGTAAGGCGGGTGCGCCATGTGTCAGCGCACCTTCTCTGTTTTCTGTCGTCTAACGGGACTAAGTTTCTGGGCCACCTGATATCTCCATGTAAGGTCTTGCAACGTCACGAAGGAAATTGTTCACGATATGCAATTCTGCGGATAAGAGATCAGTTATAAGTAAGCGCTCGTATTGTGTACGCCTCCCTCTGTGCTTGTTTGCGCGCGCTTGACCATGTGTTCTGCTATGCAAGAAACTAACTCGGCCGAAAGTCGGTGCTCTTGACGCCCTTTGAACCTGTTTAAAGACACCTCCCGTCATGATTCTAGGGTGTCACGTGGCGAAACCCGCAATTTTATTATGAGTCACGCCATTGGTGGAGACTCGGAAATAATTTTGATCCCTTCGCCGCCCGGTGCCCCCACACTGGATATCGTAGTCCGTGACCGCAACGCCATGCATATCCACGGAGGTACCGTGGCGGGTCACCACGTGATGCGTAGTACCATGAATCACAGCGGAAACAGCGTTCAATTGTACTTCCGCTTCCTCGGGAGACGCACGCGTACCGGGTGTCCCAGGTAACTTGCGCTGAAACTTAAACTTGTGTTGAAAATTTAAATTGTAAATGCCACGCTTCTGGACGGAAAGAACCAAGGTAAGGTTGTTTTACCGTCGCTTGAAGCGAGGCAGACATTTTTTTTTATTTAGCTTAATTACATAATTCCTGTTTATTAAATTATCACCTTCTGAAATATTATATTCATAGCGAAAGTGCCCACGAGAAAATTTTAGAACGTCCTGAAAAATTCCCGATGCATCTTTCTGTTGCTCAGTACGTGCAACATTTTTTTCCCTAACCTGAAAGAAAGCCTGCAAAATGCAAAAAGAAAAAGTGCCGCACGACTAATCGTGCGGCACCTTACGTTGCGTTACAGCAGTTGCACAGTTACGTGGGACACATGGAACATGGAAACCTGGCGCAATGGTTGAGACAGTGAACCTAATTGTCTAGGTTAGGCATGTAAACATGTTTCTTTTCAGATGGCCGATTAAAAAAATTAATTCTGAATTTTTACGTGCCAAGATCACAATATTATTACGATGCATGCCGAAGTCAATTTTGACCACCAAGGGTTACTGAATTTCGACCTCCAGGTTATCTTCAACGTGCCCCCAATGCATGGGTCAAATGCGCTTTTGCATTTCTTCGCCATTGAAATGCGGCCGCCGCAGCCTTGAGTTGATCGTACGACCTCGTGCTTAGCAGTGCAACACCATAGCCGCTAGCCCACCGCGACCGGTGTCTCTCGTTAATGAACATGTACCAAATGCACCGTACATGAATGTTTTTGCCTTTCGCCTTATTTTAAGCGCGGCGACCGCGGCCAAGATTAGATCCCACGCCCGCGTACTAAGCACCACAATGCCAAAGCCATTACAGTGGCTATTGTAGTATACGCAACCACAGTGGGTAATGTAGAAATTCAACAATTTTGATATTACATTAGTTGGGATCACTCGGAAGTGACATTAAAATTGAAGGCATAATCTTTTTGCACACACACACACACACACACACACACACACACACACACACACACACACACACACACACACACACACACACACACACACAAAAAAAAAAAAAAAAAAAAAAACTCCCTGGAGTTAGATTTGCTCTCAAGTTGAAGGCCGATGGCAAAGCTTTCGAAAGAAGCCCACGTCGTTGTTGACAATTTCCCAGCGAAAGCCTCTTTCGCTCTAATTAAACAGCATACCGTAAAGATCTTCTTTTGTTCAGGCGCACCAGAGTGGCTGGCTCATTTTCTGGCGACATGTGTTCCACGACAAAATTGCACTTCAAACGGAGATTGGACAGGGTTTACTTCCCAGAAAGAAACTGACACGGCGACACGGTGACACAGCGGCAGTCGTAATTAAGATACAGTTTATCTCCACTATTCTGTAGGCGGTTGCCTCAATTTAGAAGCTACGTTCTTGATCGGGGCTCTGTCAGCAATGGCTGAAGCTCCAAATTCCATTTGGTTGTGTTTGTCGTCTGAAGTCGCGTACGTCATTATCTGTTAGGCAGTCGCTTCCATGCCGTTGTTCAGCGCACTCAATTTAGAGTCCAGGAAACAAGCACCCAGTAAACTACGCCATACGTTTTTGATTCCGGCCGGACTCAATTTTGGAGAATTTGATTACACAGAGATTGAGCAGCTGCACTTTGGCGAATCTGTTTCGAACACAATCGAATGACAACTTCACTTGTGGGGTAAAAAAAAAATAATCACCATGTGCCGTGTTTCGTATCAGAACGGCGCCATGACGAGGAGATAGCAGTAAGCATTTTATCCTCGTCACGTCTGCTCTGCCTGACAGGTGGGAATGAACTTGAAAGGACTTTCGAAGAGACTCCAGTTTCGAGATATTATTTCCCGAAGTGTGGAACGAAATACGTGGTCGTTACAGTTACTTTTGTGTTTCAATGCTAAAAGAGCGTTTTGTTAAGGAACAATGGTGAGTTTTTACAGCGACTCTGATGGCGTGTATCCCCAAATATGTGTATTTCTGGAAATCCATTCGAAGTGGGCACGCCATGCACACTCACCGGCAACAATTCGTAAACTGCAGCATGGACCATGAATTAATTAAAATATAATTACAGGTATTTTGATAATTAGTTTCCAGCTTGCAGTCGATAATTAGTTTGAAACACATTAAAATATGTTTCAATGTATCTTGCAATCATACATTTATCTTGTACACACTTAAACAAATGTACGCCCTTTGGATCGTATCTTGCCACACAACAATAATCGTCATCTGTTTTGCTTGCGTTTCCTTTCTTGAAAATGTTGCGCTCGCTACTTTCCTGTCATGTATTTCCTGTCATGTCTTTCCTGATCGGTCATGCTGATAACGCCCATGCCGTTCGTGAATTGGAAGCACCAGGTTCGCAGCGTTCAACAAAGGAAATGCGGACAAGACAGATGATTATTGTTGTATGGCAAGATACGATCGACCCAAACGAGGTAATTTTGCTTAAAAGAGTAATGTCAGCCGTTTTTAATAATGCAGGTAAAAAACTAGAATTGTAGCAACTGCGACAGACAAGGTTTAAAAACTCAGTAAAACTTGAAATTGATCACCCCGTATAGATGTGAAAAACAACAACAACAAAAATAGTCGAAGCATCCACCCGGCGCTAAAGAAATGTTTCACAGACCACTTCAGATTTCGCTTGCGACTGCGAGATTCACACCAGAATATATAGGTAGTCTCGAATTCTGATAACGAAACTACATAAATGCTACTTAAATACATAAATAAATGCATAAATGAAGAACTACATAAATGCTACATAAATGATGCGGTTATATTTAGTTTTCTTTCGATGTGCATCCAGAAAAAAAAAATCTGTGCATTTTTGCCTGCTTTCAAATGTTTGTTTCACAAGGTACAGAATGTCCATTATAGTGGACAGCATGTGAGCCAGCTCTGACGAGTGTGAGTGCCGACAGTTCTCGTTTGCTCCAACAGTCGAACTTAGTGTCCCCACCATTAACTAACATAAGCTTGAATACAAAAGTTACGATGCGCCCTCATTTTATTCTGCATTATGGAATATGACAAAAAAAAAACACAGTTTGCAAATAACGGGTAAATGTAACTTGCAGTAGCCTAGCCAGGAAATAATTTCAAGGGGAGGGTAACATGCACTTTACCGAGAAGGATGTGGCTGGGCAGGCGCGTGTTGTCGCACGTCGCTTGACACCACGTGACCTGCCAAGGAGAAATTTGGAGGGGGTGAGGGGTGAGTGGAGGGCACGTACTCGGCGTGCCCCCCTCCCCTTCGGACCTCACCCGTCATACATTCCGTTTCGCGCAATTCTATGACGCTTTGCATATTTTACATATTCCTGTTGTGCATTATTTCCGACGGGAAAAATGATTTGCATTGTGACAGCGGAGTCGGCGGCAACTAAAGTTGCTTTGGACAGATGGCCATTGTTATGCTGCGACAGGAGCTGCTGGTTACTCACTCAATTGTTTATTGTTATTACCTTGCTGGAAGGTATAATGAACATGATGACATGAAAATAGGAGGCAAATAACGATTCAATTGAAAGTGGAAGGAGCGAGGACGACACCGTGCAGAAAGTGCTTCGCCGCACGCGTTTTTCCCATTGTGCATGGTGTACACTGGAGTGGACATTTTAGAAAATTGGTTCCGAACAAAAAACTTCGCTTTACTCGGCCACAAAGATTACGGTTCTTGGCTGTGAAATCGTCTTCTCTCCTTTGTAGACATTTATATGTACGAAACTGCAATGTCAGCAGAGTTGTAAGTAAAAGTGTGCGAACGAATGCGGCATAACCGGTGGAATAACAGATCGTCATTTTAGAAGCCGATAGGGGAAACACGTTGGTTGATGGTGCCGTTTAGGGCTGCTATAAACATTCTGTTATCCACGGAAGTTGACACTGTGCACAGGAGCTTCTCTGAAGCACTAAACTTGCTCCAAGAATCGTCCAAATTTGTCCACTGTAGTAGAAAGCATAAAACCGAGAGTCAAATGCTTTTTCTTTGTTTCTTCAGGCGCATGCACGCTACTCAATATAGATAGTAGTAACCTAGGTGTACTCAAGTACGAGACGCACGCGCAAGGAATTAATTCGGCCCCTCTGAAGAATACGATGTCGATGTCTTCCAGGCGGGAACCAGTCGTTGGCCGGGTTCGTCTTTTCACTGCTTCGTTCGAAAGAGCCGGAGCGAATAAAATACCGTGCCCGCATTGAATTCCAAAGGATGAGGGAGTCTTCTCGTGACTGAAAAGCATGACGACCACGGCATGACAGCGCTGTCCGGAATGTCGAAGATGATATGGAGACGATAGTCTGTCGACGACTACACGACGACTATGAGATGGCGATGGTGGCGTAACGACGATGGTACCACGATGATAGACAGTTTTAGAATAGCGTATGCTGTACCATTGCGTGCGCTATAATATAGCGGGTGTTTGGATCGCACCGCTGGTACGATCTGTTGGGAACTCGGCGCTGACGCCCGTGGTTGTACCTGGGTCGCAAGCCCCTAGGGTAGCGTTGGCCTGGCGGCCTGGGGTACAACTGGAAGCATCCGAAGGTCCCGGCAAAGCATGAGTCGACTGGTAGCAACGAAACAACTTGTTTATTTTAACATCGCAAAGAGTTGGCGGTCAGGTTTGACCGAAGTAGAGAGACGGGAGAGCACTTCACTCAACAGAAGAAATCGGAGCCCTCCTTTTGGCGTCCGGGGGCAGCTGTTTTTATACTCTCGCATTTGAGGGCAAGAAGGAACCCCTCAAAAGACGAGCACGTGAATGTACAATGGGCTAATGGTGACGCACACTGTCGTAGCGCTGCCGTAGCACCATGTCGAGCACGATCTCGTAGCACCCTGTCGTAGCGCTGCCGTAGCACCATGTCGAGCATGATCTCGTAGCACCCTGTCGTAGCGCTGCCGGTCGGGCACAATGACTGTAATGAGAGGATGATCCCTGCTTTCGCATCGCCTGGTTCGGGCACAATGACTGGAATGAGAGGGTGATCCTTTGCGGTCGCATCGCCGCAGTCGCGCCTGGAAACACCTGCCGATGAGCGTTGCGGCGACGACGATCGGGCCAAAATGTCTGCCGCCCCGCCGCAGTCGCGCCGGCAAAACCACGTGTCGCAGGCGAAACGCAACAGACCGCCCCGCCGGGGGAAGGAGATCCCGATGGACAGGGGACTGCATCCGCTGTCCGGAGGGATGTCGCTCGATGATGCTCATAACCGAAGTTGGGCGTCCCTCGACGTTTCTTGAGCGCAGCGCACAGAGAAGGCCTCGTTCTCTCGTTCAGGTTCGCACGGGACACTGCAAAGTGACTTCGGGAGAGTTCACATTTTTGTTCTCGTTCCCGGCAAGCGTTAGAACTACGCTGAAACTCAACCGCTCAGTCAGCAAGCGCGGCACAACCCTCACTAAGCCCTGCCAGGCTCTTTCCCCTTTTTATACCACTGCCTAGTTCCTTACAGTAGTCTAGCATCACTCAGAACGCGTCCACAAATTGAAAAATTGCACTAGAAAGCATATCATCACTTTGAAACACTAAACAAAAGCAATATGTTAAATAAAATCCTGCCTCAGGAAGAAAAACATCCGTAACAAACAATTTTGAGGCTGATTCCTACGTTAGGGGCTTCGACTTAAGCCATCGGCGTTACCGTTGAGACTCCCCTTTTTGTAACGCACCTCAAAGGAATATTGTTGTAAAGCGAGGCTCCAGCGCAGGAGGCGGCCATTTTTGGGAGAGATGGTCTGCAGCCATTGGAGAGGGCAGTGATCCGTCTCAATGATAAACCTCGAGCCGGCTAGATAGCATGACAATTTCTGAACGGCCCACACGAGACACGCACACTCTTTCTCGGTGGCGCTATACGCCTGCTCACGACTGGACAGCTTACGACTAGCATACAGGACGGGGTGTTCTACTTCTCCATTTTCCCGTTGGCACAGTACAACGCCCATGCCTCGCTCACTAGCATCGCACTGAACAATGAACCCTTTTGTATAGTCTGGCGATCGTAGCACAGGCTGGTTTGTTAGGGCACTCTTTAGGGCGCTAAAAGCTCTTTCCTTTGTCTCGTCCCAGACGACTGTTTGAGGCTCTGACTTTCTTAGAGCATCCGTCAGGGGAGCCGCGATATCAGAGTACCTAGGGATGTACCTCTGATAGTAGCCGGCGACACCCAAGAACGACCGAATATCGGTCTTGGTGCGCGGTTGCGGAAAGTCTCGCACAGCGGCCACTTTTATTTCAGAGGGGCGGCGACGACCCTGACCAATCACGTGACCGAGGTAGACAACCTCGGCCTGTGCTAACTGGCACTTAGGAGCCTTGACTGTCAAGCCCGCTTCGCGCAGGCGGGTTAGCACTGCCCGCAAGTGTGCCATATGCTCAGACCAGGATGCGGAGAATATCGCTACGTCGTCTAGATACGGTAAAGCGAATTCTTGCTGTCCCCGCAACACTTTATCCATGAGGCTTGAAAAACAGTATGGCGCGTTCTTCAAACCAAAACTCAACACTTTAGGACGGAATGTTCCCATTGGTGAAATGAACGCCGCAAACCTACTAGCCTCTTCTGTAAGTGGAACCTGCCAATAACCCCTGACAAGATCTAGGGTGGAAATAAACTGAGCGCTACTAACTTTCTCAAGGCGCTCCTCGATGTTAGGGATCGGATAAATTTGATCCTTAGTGATGGAATTAAGCCTGCGGTAGTCGACGCAAGGACGAGGTTCCTTGCCCGGTACCTCAACTAAAATCAAAGGGGAGGTATAATCACTCTCACCTGCCTCAATAACACCGAGCTGTAGCATTTTCTTTACCTCAGCCTCCATAATATCGCTCTGGCGGGGTGACACCCGATACGCCTTGGATCGTACTGGCTCTGTGGAGGTAAGTTCTATATCATAAGTAAGTACAGAAGTCCTACCAGGCCTCTCAGAGAACAGACCTTGAAACTCTTGTAATAGCTGGTGTAGTTCGGTTTTCTGCTCGGGCGACAGCGGTGCTTTACTGATAAGGTCACTAATGACTTGACCGGTGTCTTCCCCGTTCGTCACTGAGCCTAGTCCCGGAAGCTCGACCGGAAGCTCTTCAGGAACGTTTACCATCATGCACACCACTGCTTCCCTTTGTCTATAAGGTTTGAGCAGATTACAGTGGTAAACTTGCTGTGCTTTCCGCTTTCCTGGCAGACTTACCACGTAGTTAACGTCCGACAGTTTCTGAACAATTCGTGCTGGGCCCTCCCACTGCACGTCTAGTTTGTTGTTTAGCGATGTGCGCAATATCATGACCTCATCGCCAACCTCAAAACGACGGGCCCTGGCTGTCCGATCATAATAAACCTTGGCCCTCTGCTGGGCCTTTGTCATTGCTTCACCTGACAACTCCTGTGCCCTTCTTAAGCGTTCGAGGAGCTTAAGCACGTACTCCACCACGACTGGGTCGTCGCCCCTACCTTCCCACGATTCTCGAAGCATGCGAAGCGGAGATCGAAGCGAGCGACCGTACACCAGTTCAGCTGGCGAAAACCCCGTAGCCGCATGCGGCGCGGTCCTTAAAGCAAACATCACCCCAGGCAGACACAGCTCCCAGTCAGTTCGATGTTCAAAACACAACGCTCTCAACACGCGCTTCATGACGGAGTGGAGCTTCTCAACGGAATTCGACTGTGGGTGGTACACTGAGCTGTGTAACAGCTTTACCCCACACCTTTCGAGAAAAGTTGTCGTCAACGCGCTAGTAAACACTGTGCCCTGATCTGATTGGATTTCCGCAGGGAAACCAACTCGCGCAAATATGGACAGTAGTGCATTAACTATCTCAACTGAGCTGAGTTCTTTAAGCGGCACTGCTTCAGGGAACTTTGTCGCTGGGCAGATCACAGTCAAAATGTGTCTGTACCCCGTGGCTGTTACCGGCAGAGGTCCCACAGTATCAATAACGAGCCGTCTAAAAGGCTCCGTAATGATAGGTACCAATTTCAACGGCGCCCTCGATTTGTCCCCTGGTTTGCCCACCCGCTGACAAGTGTCACATGTCCTCACGAAATGGTCTGCGTCCCGAAAACACCCTGGCCAATAGTACTCTTGCAAGAGACGGTCCTTAGTTTTCTTAACTCCTAGGTGTCCGGACCACGAACCCCCGTGTGACAAGCGCAACAGATCCTGACGATAGCATTGAGGCACGATCAGCTGATCGAACTCCACTCCTCTGCGGTCTAGATACTTCCGGTACAGGACTCCACCTCTTTCCACAAAACGCGCAGTTTTCCTGGCGATACCTTCTTTGACATTGCAGCGCACGTTTTCCAGGCTGTCATCCTTTTTTTGCTCGGCTATCAAAGCCGTCCGGCTGACTTTTAGCAACCTATCAAGTCCGTCTGACGTAGGCGCGATGAGCAAATCAGTAGATAGCTCTTCTAACTTTCCCGCGTCGGGCGTTTCCTCTCCAGTATCTGGCGCCTTTAACGTTACAGACTCAAGTTTATTCAGTTCGGGCGTGCTCGGAATATCAGCTTGCTGCGCCTCTGACCCTTTTTCGTTGTTTGATAACGTCGGCCCCGCAACTACCGCCTTTGCAGCGAGCTCCCGAACCTTCGATCTGGTTAAGGCCTGAACACTAGCTTCACCAAACAAAAGCCCCTTCTCGCGCAGGAGGTGATCGGACCTGTTTGAAAATAGGTACGGGTACTGGGGGGGGCAGCATAGATGACACTGCCGCCTCCGTCTCAAGCGCTCCGAAAGGTCCTTCAATAAGCACTTTTGCTACCGGCAGACACACGCTATGAGCTTCCACGGCTTGCTTGATCCATACGCACTCGCCCGTGAACATATGGGGTTCTACGTAAGACGGGTGAACTACATCCATCGTAGCTGCGGAATCGCGAAGCACTCGGCACTCTTTCCCGTTCACGAGGAGGTCTCGCATGTAAGGCTCGAGAAGCTTCATGTTCTCGTCAGTGCTGCCTATTGAAAAAAACACAACTTTTGGTGTTGTTTCCGGACACTGCGCCGAAAAGTGACCCGGCTTCTGGCACGTATAACACAAGCGCGCTCGCCTCATCTCGAACCGCTTTCTGCGTTTGGCTGCCGCCGTCTCTTTACGTTTGGTCGGACTGCTTTCACTCGCATCCTCACTACGCGTGTCCCCCTTTGCTCTCATGGGTGTGAACTTCGGCCTCTCAAACTTCGAGCCAAATTCACCCTTTTGACCGTCCTTAGCTCCGCGAGCCCGACGCGTCACAAACTCCTCGGCTAGCTCAGCGGCTTTAGCCACCGTACAAACGTCTGGCCTATCCAAGACCCAGTATCGCACGTTCTCCGGTAACCGACTATAAAACTGTTCTAGCCCGAAACACTGCAGAACTTTATCGTGGTCACCAAACGCTTTCTCTTCTTTGAGCCACTCCTGCATGTTCGACATAAGCCTATACGCAAACTCTGTATATGACTCACTTCTGCCTTTCTCATTTTCCCGAAACTTCCGACGGAACGCCTCCGCAGACAGCCGGTACTTTTTTAGAAGACTCGATTTCACTGTGTCGAAATCCTCTGCCTCCTCTCTATCCAAGCGAGCGACTACGTCGGCCGCCTCGCCGGGTAACAAAGTGAGCAAGCGCTGTGGCCACGTTTCCCGAGAGAACCCCTGCTTCTCGCACGTTCGCTCAAAGTTAACCAGGAACAAACCAATGTCCTCTCCAAGCTTAAACGGCCGCATCAGGTCAGTCATTTTGAACAATACTCGTTCTCCTGCACCGTGTGCCTGACTTCCATTACGAGCGCGTTCCATCTCTACCTCAAGACGCTTCATTTCCAAAGCGTGTTGACGGTCACGCTCTTGTTGCTCTCGCTCTTTCTGTTCTTTACGTTCACGCTCTTCTTTTTCTTTTGCAGTCTCCCTCTCTTCAATAGTCTCAAGGCATTCCGACAGCTCGTCATCCTCAGCCTCTAACTCAAGAATAGCCTTTAGCAGTTCAGGTTTTCTTAGTTTGTCTGAGACATCCAGACCCAACTCTCTTGCAAGCTCCAACAATTTCGGTTTGCGCAACGACTTCAAATCCATGGCTGCTCTGAATGCTGCTTTCTCTACTGCTTACTACTGTCTTGCCGCAAACTAACCCGGCAGCAACGACAACCACAATTACCAGCTCTGTTTCTGACACTAACAAAAAGCCTGGCAAAGCTCAGAAGAAGAAAGTCCCGCACTCACCAAACCTCGCAGGCAAGAGTCCAGCGCAGTCGTTCCGCTGCAGGCAACCAGTCATCACACAGGGCTCGTTGCACTGCTCCCGGATCGTCGTTGAGCTGCTCAGCATACAGTCAACTGCATCTCTTCGCTGCTGGCCTCCGTTGTCGCGGTCTCACCGCTGGCAGACAGATGTTTGAAGTCGGAGGCGATCTCACCGCTGGCAACCAGATATTTGGAGTCGGAGGCGATCTCACCGCTGCCAACCAGATGTTTGGATCGCACCGCTGGTACGATCTGTTGGGAACTCGGCGCTGACGCCCGTGGTTGTACCTGGGTCGCAAGCCCCAAGGGTAGCGTTGGCCTGGCGGCCTGGGGTACAACTGGAAGCATCCGAAGGTCCCGGCAAAGCATGAGTCGACTGGTAGCAACGAAACAACTTGTTTATTTTAACATCGCAAAGAGTTGGCGGTCAGGTTTGACCGAAGTAGAGAGACGGGAGAGCACTTCACTCAACAGAAGAAATCGGAGCCCTCCTTTTGGCGTCCGGGGGCAGCTGTTTTTATACTCTCGCAGTTGAGGGCAAGAAGGAACCCCTCAAAAGACGAGCACGTGAATGTACAATGGGCTAATGGTGACGCACACTGTCGTAGCGCTGCCGTAGCACCATGTCGAGCACGATCTCGTAGCACCCTGTCGTAGCGCTGCCGTAGCACCATGTCGAGCACGATCTCGTAGCACCCTGTCGTAGCGCTGCCGTAGCACCATGTCGAGCACGATCTCGTAGCACCCTGTCGTAGCGCTGCCGGTCGGGCACAATGACTGTAATGAGAGGATGATCCCTGCTTTCGCATCGCCTGGTTCGGGCACAATGACTGGAATGAGAGGGTGATCCTTTGCGGTCGCATCGCCGCAGTCGCGCCTGGAAACACCTGCCGATGAGCGTTGCGGCGACGACGATCGGGCCAAAATGTCTGCCGCCCCGCCGCAGTCGCGCCGGCAAAACCACGTGTCGCAGGCGAAACGCAACACGGGTCGTCACTGCGCATGGGCAGAACGCTAAAGGACCCATAGCGTATAGCGTATGCAGGCTATTAGAGACTTTTAGGGTGTCCGGTATTCGGGCAAGCGCGGGCGGTTTTCCGGTTTTGCGGGGGCGTCACCGTGAGCGGAAAGATTGGTGGCGCCAGCTGGTGGCGCAACGTTCAACCACACAAACACAGAGCTAATTACTATATTCTGCTTAGCTGCTGGCGTAAATTTTCGACAGTGGCGTAATCGTGTTCACAATTACGCCGCTGCCAAAAATTTGCACGAGTGGCGAAGCAGGATATGGTGAGTTACTGCAGTTTTAGCTATGCGTTTGTCTGGTTGAGCTCTACAACACCAGGCGGCTTCACCGCTCCGGCCGCTCACGTTTACGCCCCCGACCATGCGGTAATCCGTCCAAAGCGCTCCCGTTTACCGGAATAGCGTACAAGCTAAATGTCTCTATTTTTCAGTTTTAGCGTTAGCGTCCTTGCGTGGTTTGCGGAGTTTGCGTGAAACATAGCGGCGGTCCCGGCTGCCCGTTTCGATTTGAATTTGGCGTTGCTTTTGAGAAATGCACTTCGTTCGCAGAAAATGATTGTGTAAACGGCTTTCGCTTTGTCTCGGGCCGCTTCGACGACAGGGTATTATGGATAACCTTGTGGTGTTTTCGAAATCGCTTCTCGTTTCGAACGAGTCGAAGCCTAACGAAAGCCACATTCGAGACGTCAGCACCACCTATCACTGCAGTCGGGAAATAGCCGCAACGACGACATATGGCCTCTCAGATTCGAAGATCTCGCTGGCCAACTAAAACTAAAGAACGTGCGCTGCTTAGCGTACGCTATACTGCACCGTATAGCGTACGCTATAAGTTGCGTGCGCTAAACTAAAACTGTCTAATAGAGATTTTTAGCGTGTCCGCTATTCCGGAAAACGGGGGTGGTTTGGGCGGATTGCCGAATGATCGGGGGCGTAAACGTGAGTGGCCGGAGCGGTGCAGACGCCTGGTGGCGTAGAGCTCAACTAGACAGAAACAGAGCTAAAATATCAGTAACATACCACGTTCTGCTTCACTGCTGGTGCAAATTTTCGGCAGCGGCGCAATTGTGAACACAACTACGTAGCTGTCAAAAGTATACACCAGCAGCTAAGAAGAATATAGGAGTTGAATCTGTGCTTATGTGGTTGAGATTTGCATCACCAGCTGGCGCCACCAGTCTGGCCAATCACGTTTACGCGCCGCTCATCCGGCAAACCTCCACCGCTTCGCGGAATAGCGGACGCACTAAAATGATCTAATGGTGGGATGATGGCGTGGGGACGACATTGGTATGACGGCTATTATGTGGTGACAGCGCGATGTCGACAATGGCATGATGAAGATGAAATGTTGACGACGGTGTGGCGACGATGGCTCGAAGATGGCGTAATGACAACGGGCAGTGACAGCTACAGAGACAGAATCTGGCATAAGTCACCTCACGGTTAACGTCGACGTTAATGCGGTTAGCTTCTAAACAACGTAGCGACGCAGCTGATTGCCACCGCAGAGACACGTCATGCACGAGGCGTGTGTGCAGCCGGTATCTCCTCTCGCTCTTCCCCGTCAACATGCTGCGTCCTCTGGCGGCTCCGCCACGAAATGCGCTTGTGAATATATACTCAGGCAAGGTTGATTGAATATATATGACGCGAGCTCGAGCCCGCTCAGCACCGCAGAAATATGGATAGTTTATTTGTAATTAAAGGGCAGCACACAACTAGTGGCACAACTTGCCGCCGACAAAAGACATCGCAGCTGAAGGCGACGAAGGGACTACTTCGGCTTTTGAAAGAGACGGGATTGGACAAGCGGCTGTGACAGTGATATCACATTCTACGCAAGAGTGATGGACTAATAATATTTGGGGTTTTACGTGCCAAAACCACTTTCTGGTTATGAGGCACGCCGTAGTGGAGGACTCCGGAAATTTTGACCACCTGGGGTTCTTTAACGTGCACCTAAATCTAAGCACACGGGTGTTTTCGCATTTCGCCCCCATCGAAATGCGGCCGCCGTGGCCGGGATTCGATCCCGCGACCTCGTGCTCAGCAGCCCAACACCATAGCCACTGAGCAACCGCGGCGGGTAAGAGTGATGGACTGTAACGGACGATGTGTGGGCTGTGCTATGTGCTCTTTCTCTCTCTCTCCCTACCCCATCTTTCATCCCCCCCATACCGCTCCCATGCGTAGGGTAGCAAACTGGTTAAGCTTAACTGGTTAACCTCCCTGCCTTTCCTTCTCCACTTTTTCCTTCCTTCCTTCCTACTAAGGTTGCCGTCAAAGGTGTTCATTCGAGAGCGGCATATAAACCGGTACCCTCAGCACAGCAGCCTAATGCCCTATCCATTAGACCATGGACTACCCACTGACCCATGTGCCCGGAGAATGGTGACGGACGGACGGACGGACGGACGGACGGACGAATGAATGAATGAATGAATGAATGAATGAATGAATGAATGAAAATGAATGAATGCACGCTTGCATGGATGCATGGATGCATGCATGCATGCCAGGAAGTGCGGGAAGTATTCTAAGAATTCCAGCGGCATTAGAAAAGACAACGATAACGTAAAAATAATATAATCACAATGTCATTAAGGCAATGAAATGAGAACGACGACATTACAATGGTGTTGTAGCTAGAGTTTTCGCTCACGTGTATCACATGAGGCATGGAGGCCGCCCTAATTCGAGCTGTATTCTTTGTTTATTTGCTCTATGTCTTCTGCCGACTGAGTGTGCAGCCTTAATTCGCACTGTATTCATATTTTTAGAGTTCACTATGGGCGGCATCGGCCCAGGTTTTTCGACGGCAAAACTGCGTTGAAATGTTGTGTGATGTGCTGAAACGTCCTTGAGTATCACCTTGCTCTTTCATTGACTCCGACTATAGGCTAACAATTCCTTTTGCGTTTAAAACTGTTGTTTAACTGTATGTACCAGAATAATGACTTTTTATGCTAACACAGAGTCACTGGTTTAAGTAAGGCGATTTCCAGAAAAGAAGAGCCTGCAGTATCGCTCGGTATCGCCGTATGTGGCCCTAACGAAGAACGACTATATGCTTCCATGAGCGAAGTCGCGCCAAGTTAATTCGGAAGGAAGCCTCCACCGAAACGAACTTCTCATGGCGAAGTCTTTCGCACACAGCTTGTCGCCTCTAGGCGAAATCAATACGCACAGTAATTTCCTCCCTTATTGTGCAAAGCCAGAGCTCGGGATCAGCTTGCTTTCTGTCTAAAAAAAATCCTAATAACTTAGAGAGCTAGTATATATATAGACTCATCGGAGTCGGCAATTTCCTGGTTTGTCCCGACGACTACGCTCCCCACCGGCACCGCTAAAGTGTGATCAACTTCTTGCCTGAGGACACTTCTCTTTTGGATAAAATTCCTGCTGTTGTTATTTTGAATTAGGAACGGTGCGTTTTCCCGTTTTATGCAATAACACAACCGCAGGACTAATCTTCGATTATAAGGAACCGTGGCAGTTAGAATTGGGACAACTTAACACGGAACAGAACTTTTTTTTTCTTCGGTGCAGTATTCTGCTTAGAAGATATACTATAAAATAAGCACTTAGGAACGCCGCCAGTTTCATCACTGCAATTTAAATGAACTTTTCTTCATTGACTTCGTCAAACCGGTATGCAAAATCCCACACAGGAAAGCTCGACATAATGATAAATAAATTGGAACCGATCTAAACAAATCGCACGCGTGCGCCATAATTTGCTTCCCGAACCATGCAAGAAATGAGCAACAGAGGTAAGGCTAATCTTTTTTACTGCCTAATGGCTCCATGCATCAGCATGGAAGCCTTTACATACGCATTTCTGCTTACTGATATGTGTTTGTTCATTACAACAATTGGCTTCCCGCTCAGGAAGTATACGGGAACAGGTTCCAGAGGTGTGATCGTTTCGTTTTCCTTTTGTTAATACTGTTCCAGGGGTGGCTTTACCGAACGTTTAATAATGAAAATAATAACGGTTTTATTACAGTATTAATAAACCTTCCCTAGAACCATCCAACTTCGTGCGTACGTTACAGTAACAGGTCGCACCACACTTGACGCAGCTTTCCCTATAGCTTGTCGGCCGCTTCGTAGAGTACCAGTGCGAAATTTCGGTCAAAATACTAGTGGAACGCGAGGTATGCATCATTATTCTTGCTAAACCTGTGTCTCATTCGCACTCTTATTTTGTACTGTACGTGCTTGATAATAACACATTCGAGTGTACAACTTGCCCGTACCCGGCCGCTTACAGCGGGACCTAGCATATTGCGTAGATTTTGGTCTTATGTAAGCGTAGTGACGTCTCACACTGTCAAAATGAAGTCATCGGCTACGGGTGAAACAAGACATCAGCCATGTTTCTATGACAGACGGCATTGTGCTTCTGCTACTGTAATGTCTACACGTTCTGCTAGGCACCGACGTACAGTGAAGTGTATTGCGATTAATTCGAAACGAGACAAGCAATAGCAACAAAATGCGGGGCTAACATGCGGGCACTCGGAAACAATTTCTTGACACGTGAAAGCAAATGAGTGAGCAGTTTAACAGCAACAGTGATGTATACTGGAAACTAAGTTATTTATTTATTTATACCTCAAAGGCCACGAAGAGCATTGGGTGAGGGGGGCATATCAATAGAAGTACACTACAGAAATAATAAGTCCGAGTAACTGCACAATAGACGCGGTACAAGGCAAATACACAAAAGGGATATGAAGTTGATTCAAAAAGGACATAAAATATCATATTATTACCAAGATAACAAACCAAACAAACGCGAATATGGCAAAAAGTGAAAATAGAGTACAATTGAAACAGTAGTGCAAAATAAGACAACATTTAGAATTTCGGCCTATGAAACCTAATGTCTTCGATTTTTTGATGCACATTGTTGAAATGGGACAAGACCATGAAAGATTTGATGTGAACTGAATTCGGAGATATCTGTACGACATATCTTTGGTCAGGAAGGTGTCATTAACAGAGTTGTGCAAATTAGGAATACTGTGGTTGAGGCTCTAAGTCATATATCCACATTTAATAGGGTTAGGAATCATGTGCCAGTTTTTACACCAACCAACCACAGAGTTAAGATCATTTGGAGGGCCAGATGGTGAGTCACTGAAGGGATCTCATGGTAAACAACGCAGCCATCTGCGAAAAGAGGTAACCGGGATGACATATTATTGAGAAGGTCGTTAATGTAAATTAGAAAATGTAAGTGCCCAAGCACGTTACCATGTGGTACACCAGAGGTTGCGTCAGATAGTGGTGAGGAAATGCCATTCGCAACTGTGAATCATTCACGGATTGAAAGTTACAATGTCAAGATAACGTGAGAGAGTCAAGACAAAAGGTACATAATTTAGTAGACAGCTGGCCATGCGCTACTCTGTCAAATGCTTTAGAGAAAACTAAAAACATACAATCTGTTTGCTGGGCTTCATCCACGTTAAAATGCAGGCCAGTAGTAAATTCAGATAACCGGACATCACACGAGTATCCTTCCCCAAAGCCATGCTGATTTGAAAAGAAAAAAAGTAATTTCATTCCAGGTGGTTGTGGATGCGAAGAGCGATAATATATTAAAGTAATTTACAGCTTATGCATGTTAAATAAATGGGACGATAGTTATCAGGTGAGTTTTTGTTACCCGTTTTGAAGACAGGAACGACATTGGCTATTTTCCAGTCGGTAGGCAGCTCTTCGGATGATAACGACTGCTCAAAGATACGGCACGAAACCTGGCAGAAAATTGAGATATTGTTTTTTCAGAATTTTGGAATTTTCGACTGCGTGAGCGCTAATGCGTGACAGTCAGCCAACTTCTCTGTCCCACCGCCTCTCCCGACAATCCAATTGCTCGAGCGCAGGCGTCTTTTCCTTCAGAGCCTTCCCGTCACGAATGGGTGGGCGAGTGAGTGACAGGTCCCCTCTTTGACACTCATTCCTTCAACTTCGTTGCGTGAGAGTTCATTCTCCCCACCACCGCAGCTCCTCCCCCTGCCCCTCCCTGAACGTGAGTCGCGCGAAATAACGCGTCGTTACCCTCGGCGCCTTCTCGCGATGAACCAGTATAAGCAACAGTGCCTCCTACCCCTGCTTCCATCCCCTCGCCGCAAGTTATTTGCCTGAGAGAGAAGTTCGTTGTGAGAAAGGAAACGTTGGGGGGGGCCGCTATCTCCTGCAGCCCTTGAGGCAGCCCGGCTCAGCGCCAATTGTGCTCTTCTCTTTTGCTGTTCTCGATTTTGTCTTCTCTCGCTTTCACGCGACGAATGAGTGACGGCTCCCCTTCCCCATCCTACCCTCCCCGCTGCTCGATTGCATGCCAGTCCCACCCTCCCACTTCTCCCCCGTCCCTTCCCCAACTCAGTTGCTACAGAGCACGCTCCCTTAGTTGCATTTTTTCGCCTTCCCTTCAGAATCACAATCAGTTTTATTCATGACAAAAATGGGGATAATTGCAGGACAAGTATATACAGAAGGAGGTCCCGTAGTTATAAACTGAAATGGGACCTCCTGTGCATGATGACTAGAATTAATAATACAAACAACAATGGCAATATCCAAAATTTACGATAATAAAGGTTTTAGGAGGCAAGGCACAAATGAACAGAAAAGCATCAGATGAATGTCTTAAACAATAACAAGGCTTCGGATTAGTCAACAAAAAACCACAGACCATCAACCGCTGACCCCCAACCACGAAAACAGGTGAAAGAGGCAAAAAGAGAGACTAGCAATAAAAAGCATTCTTCACTAAGGCTAAATGCCAAAGTATACAAATTCGGAGCGGACGACTGACTAATAGGGCGGGCAAGTTGCCGCCTCATCAACTCACTGAATATGCCTACAACTAGACGAATGGAACGAAGGCCTTACCACCGGTATATAAACAGCAGATGGCACAAGTGATAAACTGGTTCAGGAATTGACCCTGCCTTTGGAGTTTCCATTGACTCAGTGATCCGGCATTGTTAGAGTAGTCTCGCCTGCTCGGTGGTGTGATTTAGCAAACGACAGGTTCAAGGGTCAGGCTAATTGGGTAAACAGGGTACTGCCTATCTGCGAATAGGATGCCTTGCGACAAGAAAGAGTAGATGCTTTTGCATAAGCGGTTAAGTCTCCAGTTACCAATTCTCAACTTGCAATTCTTTTAGAACATTATGCACCGCATAATTGCAGAAGAGTGAGTACCGTAGTTACGCTCTCACTCTCCCGGGTGATTTTATCAATCCTCAGCAGCACGTGTAGACACTCAAATGAGGCGCACCACAATTTCTCTAAACATTCCAGAGCAAACAAACTACGGCTAAGCAACGACATACGCAAACTATGAAAGCTCGCCGCCATTTCGGGCAGTAGCCCATTGCGAATGAACTGAGGGTAAGTTCCACGTAGTCAACCAAACCAGGGTCAATAAATGAATCGTACCCCCCCCCCCCCCAAACAAAAAAAAAAAACTAGCCCGAGGCCAATATCAGTACCAACTAGCTCAGAAAGGAGTTATTCTACTTGAATTGGTTGACAGGAAACATGCGCGTGCAACCAACATTGGGAATTATTTTCTCAGGGGAGAGAGTGACAACGTACACATGGCCCCGACCCAGTGCGGAACATAGACCAGCAGCGGCGCTTTTGTGCTGGCTTTAGGTAGTAAACGGGTGATATATCAGGTAAAGAGCGTGTTGTCCGGTTGGAATTATCGTGCCGTACCCGCTAGAAAAAGTTGCGCTAGTAGTTATTTACGGGGTGACCATTTTCAAGTGTTATTGAATTTTTAAGAAATCGCCTGTTGCAGATAGCAAATATGTCGTCTTGAGCTGCATTATTCAGAGAGGCGATTAACTTACACGAGAAATCGACACACATACTAAACCAGTAATTAACTTTAGTAATTAACTTCTTAATTGCTTTACGGGTCATATTGCAATCTGCGAATTGTACCCGGTGAGTGTGCAAGGCGTATCCGCATGGAACGAATTTCCAGAATTCCACCTATATAGATATATACGCTATCAAACTCGCCGTAAAAAGGCATTATAGTTCCACTTACTTTGTTAACACAAATGCTTTTTTTATGCATCGAAGCACAAAAAATGTCTGGAACGCTTATGCATTTCGTCCTACAGTTTGGCGAATACTGTCTAAAAAAGAAAGACTTGTGTCATCCTGATAATTCAGTTCAAGTGGATACGTGTTACAAAGTCACTGGCTACAATTGGTAAATTGCAATATGCGTCATAAAATAACTAAAAAGTTAAGTGAAATTTTGTTAATTAGTTCAACATATGTGTCGAGTGGTCGTCCTGGTAACGCCCGTCTCCCCGAATAATCCAGCTCAAGGACACTTATTATGCAAATCTGCGACAGGCAATTATAATGCGAGAGCGCTGCTTGGCTCACTGTGCGACCCATTCTGCCACCAAAGGCAACGCAGATAGCCGTGGTAGAAAATGAGCGCACAAATTACGTCATCTGCAACTAACTAAAACAGAAAGAAATGGCCAGGGTTAGGATTCCTAGGCGAGCATGCTATCCACTGCGCCACTGTTTCTGTTACAACACGCGACAGTGATGAGCATCTGCAAAGCTGTGCACCTGGTTGAGTTCTTGCCTGGCGGGCGATTCGCCAGAAGGCGCACTATGTAGAGAAATCTGCCTTCGGCTCTACGCTTCGGCATGTCCATGCTCGTCTCAGGATACTTCAATTAGGACGCACCCTCGAGGCTAACGATCATCTGCCGATCTCACCTTAAGACTTGCCCCTCAAATAGATGCAACCACCACTTCGCGAGGCACCGGAATCGAGGTTGCGTTCTAGAGCATGTCACGCAAAGTGCGCATAGTAATGTACGCATGAACATGCTACCCCGATCACAAGAATATGCTATACTGTCGGTCATCTTGGACCAGCAGACATTGTCGCTGGAGCCCCTGGGCGACGACGAATGAGATGCAACGCGCTTCAGGTACCCGTCTTACGATGACTATCCCCCCAGAGATTGAGGTGGAGAGCGAGATAGGAAATGATGAATGAAATTAGCAGGGACGTTAAGTAGGACTGAGCCCGAGAGCTTGAGGTGGAGTTCACCTACGAACACGATGAAGAAATGTAGTGTCAACACCATGGTGCCCCTCGGAAAAGTACGGTCATCGCTCGGCAAAGTGTCGTCATCGTGCTGAAAAGCAGTGTTATCCAGAAAGACCACTCCAGGTAATGTGCGCGAAACAATAGTTTCATGAGAAATCAACAAACAAAACTCAGCTTGGAGGTCGCAATATGGCCGATTTGTCGTCTTGCGTTGTTGCAACCTCATAAGCAGCCACAAGTCGTCACGTTTATTTCCCACAACACCGAGTCGGAGGTTCTTTGGCGAAAAGATGCCACAGACATCTTGAGAATGTCCGAGGACCCATTAAATAGCACCAGGCAGATAGCAAAAATAATCACCTGAAACACTGTAAACGAATGTGCTAAAATGTGGCATTAAATATAATTCACGCAACTCAACCCTTTTAGTGTACAAAATAAATGCGTATAATACAGGTGTCACACAATCCTTGCAACACTTTTGCAAAGGCAACAAAAATAATTGTATACACAAAATGTAATATATATCAAGATAACAAAAGAAAAAGATGTTGGTATTCGAGTGGTTCCTATACATTTAAAAGCATAGTTCGCACATGTTTCTTGAATTTACATTCAGGCAGTTCAAAATTGGAACAAGTTAAAACTTTCAGTATTGCTGGTATCTGGTATTGAAGAAGACATTCTCTAACAATCCTTACAGACTCGCAAACAGCGTGCTGCAACTACCTACGCGGCAGAATGGGGCACGGAGCGCTCCGCATACTCCGCTCCGGAGACCCCATAACAGAACGACAAACAAAAGAAGAACCAATTAGGCATACGATAGTATGGACGCCGGGACACACGGGAGTGGCAGGGAACCAAGAGGCGGACAGGATAGCTCGAGGGTACACTTATTACCGAGCATCCAACATAGGCGACCTCGAGGTGACCGAACCTGTACCCCAAGACTATTCGGCGATACTAAATTACTACAAGGGCTGCAGAAAGCGGTATCCACCACCGCACAACTCCCTTAGCAGAGAGGACTCTGTCGCGTGGAGGCAGCTACAAACGGGCTCGTACCCGAACCTAAACGTACTCAGCAAAATTTATCCCACACAATACAATGACAAATGCCCCTGGTGCCACGAAACACCCACGCTGTATCACATAACGTGGGCATGCCAGAAGATAGACGTGGTACCCGTTATACCAAACCCGAGTGGGGAGCAATGGGAGGGAGTGCTCTCCAGCGATCGCCAGGTCGACCAAGAAGGTCTGATTCGGCGAGCACAACTGGCAGCAGCATCCAGCGGAGCCCTGGACTAAGGGCAACCGACCGTTGTGCTAGAAGATGGACGACTCCATCTGAAGACCGCAGAAGACCAGCGAATCTAGAGCTGATAAAGTTTTTCATTCACTCACTCACTCCGTAGCTTGTAGGGAAAAAGGGAACTGGTATGCATTGATTTCGGAGAGAGTATCAGGGAAGCTATCAAGTGAATGCTGATAAAGCTAGTTTTTCTTTGTTTAAAGTAGTAATTTATATGTATAAAGATCACTTCCTCTAGTAATATCGTGATTTATAAACATCTGATGAGTACGTAGTTCCTGAGGGTGCCCATAAGAATGTTCGAATATTCTGAGAACCTTTCTTCTGCAATACCTCGAGTCTGTTTAGGTTTGGAGCAGGCGTTTTTGCCCATACTAGCGCGCAGTAAGGCAGGGGAGAGTAGGAGTGGCCGTAATATATATAGCCTTATTTCGCCATATTGGTACTAGATTTGATAACCTATACAGGCAGCCTACAGTTTTGCCCAATTGAGAAGCAAGCTTCCACACATGGGTATTCCACGGCATGTTTTCATCGAGACAAACACCTAGAAATTCTTGCGTGCTAACGCACTCTAACGTTTCGCCTTGAAAGGGTAATTTCAGATTAATACGTGGTTTGTTCGTAGGCCTAAAATAACGTATTTTGTTTAACTTCCGTTTAATGCAAGTTTAATTTCATGTAGTCACACTTCCAAATGCCTTAAATAATTGATTACAGTAACTTGGAGAATGTCCATTGATTCAGCGCTAAAAAGGCATTCGTATCATCTGCATACATAGCAAGATTTTCTGTGTAAGGGATATTACATATATCATTAGACCATAAATAATAATGGTCCTAAGATCGAACGTTGTGGAACGCCTTGCTTAAGTTCAGTTTCAGCTGACGTTAGGCTTCCCACTTTAACGTATTGTTTTCTAGCAGATAAGTAACTCTTAATTGGTTCAAGAGCAACACAACGTATTCCATAGTCGAATAATTTTTGTTCTAGGATATCATGCTTATTCTATCAGAAGCCTTTCCCAGATCGAAAAACGATCCAACTGTATACAGTTCTTTTTTCAAAATTGATTGGTATCTCTTCTTTTACGTTTAATAGGGCTAATTCAGTGGACTTGCCTTTCTGGAATCCGTAGTGAGCATTGTTTATTACATTATACTTACTAAGAAAGTTCCTTTGTCTGCAATTTATGGCAGATTCAAACACGTTCGGTAGTACAGGCAAGGCGGAGATTGGCCTGTAATCGGAAATTTCATTTAGAGCGCCAGCTTTATGCACAAGCCATACACTCGCAAGCTTGAGATAAGAAGGCAAAAGACCAGAAACGAACATACAATTAATGATAAGAGCCAGGGGCTCTGAGATGAGATCCGCAACATACTTCATAGGCGCCGCGCTTAATTCATCAGAAGCTGTTGCGACATTGTTACGTAGTCTATTTATCGAGCTTAATACCTCAAAAGGTGTCAGTGGGGCTAAATTAATTGTGCTAGGCTGTCTCACTCTACGGGGGATTCTTTCCCGCGTACTCCGCTCTGAAGACGGCAAATAGATTCACTGGGATAGGTTCACACGTCACACTGAGAAACGTAAGGCAGCAGAACTAAACACAGCAACATTTCGTCACAACCCTAAACTCAGCCACATAACTCAGCGACACACTCAGCCGCAAGTAATTCTCTCACGTTTACACGTCATAAGAATTTCTTAAGTGCCCTCATAGTTATATGATACTTCCCTGAAACTTAAAAATGGTCGCCCCGTGTATCAGAGTGTTGTAAAAAATATGCACCAATCTTCTCTGATCTCGCAATGAGACGACGACTGTGTCGGTCATCTACGGCACAAGGGAAATATTAAAAAAAAAACGAGTAGTGGTGCTTAAACGCTGCAAAAAAAAACAACTTTGCATTATTTACGAATTTGGTGCCGCATGTACACTTGCAGGTCCGATGAATCTCTTTTCCTGAGTGGTCGTCATCTGCTACTCCCCTAGCCGGTAAATATTGCAAGTCTCGGGAACTTCGTTGCACACAATGCGGCAGGGCGAATTCGCGCTTCTATGTCACAGATGTGCATCATTTCTAAGGCGTATCAGCTGGAAGCTTTACAGCGCGTAAGACCTCTATGGTCTGTTACGCTACTATCCGAGAAATCCGTGCGGTAACCTGGAACCCAGCTTGCTCTTCTCAACGCTAGAGATAACAGAAGCAGCATTCATTGAAATCGGAGCGCTCTATACGTTACGGCGCAGCGGGAGTCACCGCTCTGCGCGAACTTTTCATCATATTTCTCTTACATCCGCTGCATTCTCCTACGCTTCATGGGAGAATGAATTAGACTGCAATAATTTGAAAATATTTTTGTTGCCTACTCGAATGAGTACAAGGACGCACCTGTTTTTCTTTCTTTTTTGTTCCCAATCGGAAACTGAAATCTTTTTCTTCAAGGAAAAGACCGCAGCGTCGCCACTAATCTTAATGTTGACTTTATGAAGAGTTGACTTACAATCACGCGTACGTGTACGTACAAATTTGAAAGAATAGCTATAATCAGTGTGAAATGCAGAACAACTATACCTCTGCGAAATAGAAGAAGTGTGTGCACGATACCGTAACGGAACTTTGAAGCATAAGCACCAGAAGATGGTGAAAGGAAGGCTGTGAAAGACAGTGATTGACGAAGCGCTGAAAGCTATGCGACCTAGCGTGAAGATTAAATTCCATATATGAGCGCTTATGACGAATATGGTTACTGTGCACACATTATTGAGCATTGTCTACGCGCCGTAGGCAATCATGTAAACCCGTTGCGGAGGCCTAAACAGCGACTGAGAAAGCGACTGGTCATGCACTGGGACGTCGAGGGTGGGCGAGGGCGAATGGTGATGCGGTTGGTTGTTTGATGTCCCCGAGCACTGAAGCCTGATGGAAACCGAATTGTACGCTACAGAAGATATTCGTAACTGGCTGGTGCTCTCTGCATTACCCCAACGGAACGCGACGAGGAAATGAATAAGGTAACGTTAGCGAATCTCGTGCAGCCTTGAAGTTCAAGCAAACTTATTGATTCTTGACACCGCACTCACCATGACTTTCGATCTCCGTGATCGCATCTTGATACACATGGCATGACCATTGGATCAGAATAATATGACGACGGTGATTATGCCAGCAGCATTGACCTATTGTGCACAAAAGTGGGCTCTTGGCATATCGACTGGGCATAGCATTCTCATATTTATGATGCGCAACGCTATGAAGGTTCTTTCTATTAGGGGGAGGGTATGGAACGAGCAAATGTGGGAAGCCCGCGGAGAGGGTAAATACACGATCTTGGATTGTAGCGCGAAGTGACACAGACAGAGATTAGAAGCAGACAGGGCGAGCGCTAACTCTCAACTAAATTTTTATTGCTGATTGGCTGTGGCGCCTAGCGGCTGCGGACGCGCAGCGCAGCGTAGCCAATCAGAACTTCAGCAGCAGGCGAAATGGAGCTGTCCACTAAGTGGACTCTCACGAAATACCTCTCCAGTCTAGTTTCTGTAGTTGTCTATATATACAAACTAGTAAACCGTTTGAGCACGACTTAATATCCTTAGAAAACTACCGCACTATTCTTCACAAATTTGATGAATTCATGGAAGCGCGAACTTCCTTTGACTGCTAAGATGCGATGCACATTTATATGCCGAAAAGTGTACTTTTCACAGTCGCCTTTTCGGTCAGGGCACGCGACAGTGGTATGCTGAAACATTGATCTCTCAGCATGTCTACGGCGGTTTCGAGAAGGTGCGGCACGTGCCCGGAAGGTCCCACTTAAAGCGCAGACTAAAGCTTCCTAATGGCATCGAGTTTACGTATATGCGTTGCTAGATTTTGAGGTAGTCTGATTTGGCAGTGAGCGCCTCTGACAGTCGGCGCAGAGCTCAATGCTTTTACAAATATTTGTCTACGTGTCTTCATTCTAGAATCACGTTAGTGCAAGCTGGTAGAGAAGTCAAAAAGAAAGAATCATAGCTATAAGACGATGCAGGAAAGATTGAAGACAACCAGAAGGAGCGAGCCCAGTAGCGAGCTAAAGCCTTTTTATTTTTTTTTTGATACTGATATATCTGAGGAACGCACCGAAGGGCGTTGCAAGAAGTTGCGTTATCCCATGCGACTGCAACCTTGCGGTACCAAATCTTAATTTTCATTCTTCCAGGCTTCTCTCTTCGGAGTATGGGATCGTTCGCTGCATACACATTGAAGACGTGTGCGTAGCCTGGTGAACGTCTGCCGGGTGTCATTATTGCTGTCGAGTTCTTTCCGTGTAAATCAGAACATGCATCGGCCTCAGTGTTTACGTGGACTTGTCTGCTCTGTAGTGACGTCACGTCTTGTTCAGGACAACATCACCACCTCGACAACATAATACCGAGATAACCGCACCAAGAATGAGCTGTTCACATAAACCAGACACGTGCGATGCATTCGGGAAACCGAGAAGAACTGCGATGTGCTATTCGCACCAGGCGTTGTTTTGTTTCTTCAAGGCCCCTGTCTATCATAATAGAGGAGACGTTACGAAGGGAGCTGCTTTGCTTCCGTAGATGTTTTCTGAAATCGGCTGCAAAGACCATACTATGTTGGCGTACTTTTGTCATAGCGGTTGGTTTTCCAACATTTCGTTACATAGCAGAGTGTGGGTGTAGGCCAGTTGGTCATTCACGATTTTAGGTAGCTACCGCAAGCAAAACATGATACTTGAAGAAAGCGACAGCCTCGTGTTTTGCTTGCGGTAACTTCCCGAAATGTTCGTTACGCTTGCAAAGTTTTTTTTTTCGGCGTTTGGAGTACATTTTTGCCTAATATCTGTTTTCTTAAACTTTAGTGCTAAACTCACTGATAACATTGACGTTCACTATTGTCAGATCTCTCGATATATCTGCACCGACCTGTGTTTGTGTCAGTTGAACAGCACAAGCCGATCCATGTTAATCTTTCGAAAAATACTTTAGGTTTGCAAATACAAATATTGTCATGTTGCTTAGAAAGCTGACGTGAGATGCTCATACATAAGCAATCATACGTGAGGTAATGTCTCCTTCTTCTAGGAAACTGGGTCGCGCAAGTCTTCCTGCTGCCTTCCTGGCGCCAGCACAGAGATATGGTTTAGCCAAGATCGGTAGCACGACGGGGGGAAACGGTCAGGCAACAAAGCGTTGAGTGCGGTCAAGGAAATACGTGTGACAACATACGACAGGAATGAAAGCATCTGTCAGCGCAGGCCTCAATGTAGTATGTCTCAGCGGCCGAGGGAGGACATCGTTCGCAGTCCATTGGGGCGAGCGAATACAGGGAAACAGGACAGAGCAACTAAGTGTATGACGAGGACGAAAGACACAATTTGTCTTTATTGGGTCTTACGATTGCACTTGCGCGGTATGTGCGGCTGTCGATGTTCAGAAGCAAGCGTATAGAACAAATAGATAATCTCCAGTAGAATATATAAGTGCGTGGAAGATGAGAGGCAGGAAGAGCGACACATGGACACTTCCGAGCAATCGTGCATCTATCGAGAAAAATGTGATGCGGGTGACCCGTATGTCATCAGAGGCGGGAAGCGGTCGTCGTCCTAAAGCTGACAATAACTTGGATGGAATGGGAGCGTACGAGTTTCGATCGCGTTCAGGGCACGTGTGTCAGAAAGTTACACGTTTAGGAAGTTTTGCTCTCTCTCAACAGTCTCTGCATAGGCCAGTAATGCCGGCAGTAACGCCAGGGGGGACTTGACCACAATAAGCATGAAAAATTTTTGTTTTGAAGTGTCTCTCGCTCTTTATGTCAAAGAAATGTAGAAAGATTCTTGTTTTCATTTTCCATTCCGTTTTGGTGATGCTACATTCCGAGTTTAGAGCTATCTGGCGTGCTATCTTGCCTCTTAGCGTCCTACGTAACATCCCAGTGGAGCTTCTACAATATGTCGCCGCTAAGTGATTCTTTAACAGTCTTCGTACACGTAGCGTGAGACACACTTAATACACAATACAGAGGGGCACACAGAGTAAATACCTGCACAAGACTGTACGCCCGTGCTCGTATGTGCTACGCCACGCCTTGGAAAATTTGGGGACCTTACGTGTGCTCTTTGCATTTTAATTGAGTGTCCCGTTTTTTTTAGGTTTTCTTTTTCTTACCTTTCTCTCGACGGAAGGGGTTATTAGAAAGCTGGGATGAAGATCGCGGGAGACATTTCTTCCTCTGAAGAGCGTAGAGTAGACCCTTTAAAGACTGAGCTCCTCTTTTCAAACGCAGCGATATGGCGGAACCGGAGGTACTTGATGTAGATGCATGTGAACCGCTACTACCGAGTTGAAACGAATTATTCTAAAAAAAAAAATCGACGAAGTAAAGCCTGCCTACTTCATGCCACTTCATGCAAAGCCCCCTACCTAATTTTACATTTATTCGCTATTTACTTATGAGGCTTTAAGGTGCATGGCGACGCGAGTGCGTCATACGAATAGCCAGAGCTTCTGTGTGCACTAGAAAAAACAAAATATTTTCTTTCCTCGTTTATTTCTTTCCTGGAGTAGGTTTCATTGAACGTGTCACCCCACCGCCATTTTTCGCTTACTTACTAAAGAAATTCACAGCTTTATGGGCTAATTGGTTCGCTGCAGCAGTTGAGTTCATAGCGCTGAATTGACGCGGAGAGCATGCCGCCAGGACGTCGGGGGAGGTTGGGCTTCTGCCTTCGTCAAAAAGGTGCTTATTTTTAGGCCCAATTCGCCACCGAACATAGGAAGTCAGCTCCCGAACTCTATTCAATCGCACGACGGGTCTCCAGCACTGCACAAGACAGTGATGGTGATCGATATGTGGGTGAATGTGTCGATGGTACTGTCCCTAACGACGGAAGCGGTGGTTCGTCAGCCAGTGCGACGGGTACAGCAGTTATGCGTCTTGCCGGCGGACAAAGAGAGGGCTCTGCCGTTCTCAAAGAGGGTGAGTTCAAATTTAAGGGTGCAAACTCTGTTTTCGTCTGTTTTAAATTTAAAAATCGGGTTTTACGTGCCAAAACCACGGCCTGATTATGAGGCACCGGGACACTCCGGAAATTTGGACCGCCTCGGGTTCTTGAACGTGTACCGAAATCTAAGTACATGGGTTTTTTCTCCTTTCGACCGTATCGAAATGCGGTCGCCGTGGACGGGATTCCATCCTGCGACCTCGTGCTTATCAGCCCAACACCATAGCCACTAAGCAACCACGGCGGGTAGTTTCGTCTGTAATGAAGCTTTGGGATAATTTCTCGCCAGAGAAAGTATAGGCAGAAGGAAAAAGAGTTAGTTCTTGCTTTGAACTCTTTCCCCTGGCGAAATCTTTTGTATACATCGAGGGCCTTCATCTAAAAGTCGTGTTTTCTGTGAAGACTCACTAATTAGAATACCGATTAGGAGTGATTGTTTAGGAGTGATGGCAGAATGCGCTTGCGTGTTTTCTGAAAAATAAGCTTAGCTTGGGCGGGGGGGGGGGGGGGGGTTGCGCACTGACGACCTTTTCCTTGTCAAAAGCTCAACCGAAGTAGTAGAGTACGTACCTAAAGAGAAATGAAGACAGAGGAATTTCAGCCTGCCCTATCGATAATAAGGATTTGTGCTACTCCATGCTTCGAGTGCCCCAGTGCTATATTTTAAATGTTGCATAGATAAGTATGGCGTATTCGTGTTTGAAACTCGCACAGGCAATTCATCCGGGTGGTTCCTAGAGCTTCTGGCGTTTCATCCATGGTCAACCTGTGTTTAATGTGACGGGCTCATCTAACTTAAGAAGGAAAGAGTCTGTATTGGGTCATGCCTTGCCCTTGCCTTGAACGAACTACTTCTAGGTCACCATCGAAGACCTCTAAAAAAAAAAAATAGAGGCATTGAAGGTTTCAGCAATTTTAATGTGTGTGAACGACTATCTAGGGCTGCATGAATTCAATTTAAATATCAGTGAAACAGTGAATAACGTGGTAGATCTCTTGACAATCTGATTATTATGCATGAGGCGCATAAAAATGCCGCCATCCAGTCTTCAGACATCAAACTTATTTTGACCGCTAATCATTCGTTTTGAGAATATCAACCTCGGGACAAAAATACGCCCCTTCCGCCTGCTTCGTCACATTCGAAGCTCATGAAGCGAGCATTCATGAACATATGTTTTGCGAATGCGCTCCGCAAATCATGCCCTCATCGAATGCCTGGGAGGTTTTCAAGACAAAAAGAAATAGTCGCCCGAAAGGCGAAGCATCGCTTGCGATAGCAAACCGGAGACAGCCATACTAAGTAATGATAGTAGTTTTATAGGCAGTACTAACTTGTAAACATTCATTTTCTTACTAAATTGCTGAAGCAGAGCGTACTAAGTACTGAAGTACAACGCCCGCCCCCCTTCTTTTCCCTCCCATCGGTGCCATTCGCGCGACAGACGACTGCGCGCATTCCTCCCCGCGTTGCTCCCTTGCGCGTGCGAAATTGCGCCGCCATCGTGGGCTCACCCTCGCGCGCGTTCGCTCACATAGAGTACAAAACGCACGGCGACGGTGTTATCGCCCTTGCACTTTACACGGAACATCAAGGCGACGACGGTGGCAAATATGCGTCTGGAGAGTCTGTATAATTGCGATCGGAATAAAAGGGTGGCTGCGGTACCCAGATTAACCGGTCCACGCACCTCTATCAGTGGTAGAAAATGCGCTGAAAAAGCTAAGAGAGCCCCGTGGAACGTGCGAGTGCATTCGCGAAAGTAGAAAGAAGGTAGTAGTTGCACCTCACATGCACAGTACGATACGCGGTGTAAAGAAACTGGTGTGGAAAATGGTATTTTCAGCTCCACAAAAACTATCAAGAATATTTAAAGCTAACAATCCGTTTGCAAAAGATTCGCCGAGAATGCGCGAAGAAGCCACAGTGCCCTTTTGTGCGCTGCGCACGAGGTGTCCTTTATCACTTCCCATTCTCTTGCGGCAAAGTGTACATAGGGCGGACCAGTAGATGCCTCTATGACAGTTTAAGAGAGCATAGACAAGAATTGATCTGTTGTAGAGATGGGCATGTGTGAATGCACACTGACGACTGATTTATTTATTTGTTTCCTCAAAGGTCTCTTGTTGAGACATTACGTGAGGGAGTGGGTGGTTAATGGGAAACAAAGATACAAGTTATAATGGGATGTTTTCGATGACATGCTTGGATGCAAGTGGGTCGATGATAGTGGCAACTTCGGTGGGCAGGCCATTCCAGTCTCGTACTGTTTGTGAGAGAAGTGATTGCTGAAAAGTAGCAGTATGGGCTTGTGAGGGCTACACTGTGTTAGGGTGACTTGTGCGGACAAGGCGATGAGCTCTTTTTATTTTGGAGTCCTCAAAAGGCAGCGGATGGAAATATTTAGGAAAAAGGCTAAGATGTGCTATTCTACGACGTGAGGCTAAAGCGGGTAAGCTTGTTCAGTCTTTTAGTGCTAAGATAATTGAATTGTACGAATAATTAAACAGAATGAACTATGTCGCCCGGTTCTGAACCAACTCGAGGGCGTTATTAAGGTTCTTGTGGTAGGGGTTAAAAATAGCATTGGCATGCTCCAGCTTAGGCAGCACAAAAGTTTGGAAAGCAAGTTGTTTCATAAAGGAACGAGCGAGCAAAAGGTTACAGCGTAGATAACATAGAGTACAATTAGCAGAACTTATGCGGTTAACTTGAGAGGTCCATGTTCACACCAAGATATGTGAATGAATCAGTTGTTGCAATCTGGATGTTATTTAAGTTATGTTGATGCATATTGTAATCACGACGACAGTGAATAGACATCAACTCTGTTTTAGATACATCTTATCACATGAGCCAAGTGCTGCACCAGTTTTGTATGCGCGAGAGGTCAGTTCGTAACGCGAAATGGTCGGTGGGGTTAGCAACTGCTCGGTAAACGACACAATCATCTGCGAGGGATCTGACATGAGAAGAAATAGTTCAAGGCAGGTCGCTGATGTATATTAAGAAAAGTAGGGGACCAAGTACGGTTCCTTGAGGTGCGCCTGAAAGCACAGCTGTTAAAGATGAAGCGTGTGAGTTAGCGTGTGCGAACCGCTGACGATTAGTTCATAACCCTCAAATCGAGCTTAGAACACATGGATGAATGTTAAGACGGGATAACTTTATTAAGAGAGGAGGGTGGGGGACCTCATTGAAGTCGTTTTTGAAATCTAAAAATATTGTCAGTCCGGATGTTGCAATCTAGGTTTAAAAGTAATTAGAGCAAGTGAAGCGAAAGTTGTGTGTCACAAGAATAACTTTTGCGAAAACCACGCTAACTCGCGTGAAAGAAATTGGCGGATGTTTGGAAGTTAGCAATATGCGAGTATAAAATATGTTCCGTTATTTCACAAGAGAAGCCTGTCATGGAAGTAGGGCGGCAGTTACATGGTGACGATTGGCTCCCTTTCTTGAAGACTGGGATGACCTTGCCCACCTGCCAGTCATGCGGAATTGAAGCGCTGTTAAGTGATTCCTGGAGTATGAGAGATAAAAACAGGCCACACACACGTTTAGTATTTTTATCACTTTTCTTTATCCCAGCGCGTACCTCTGTTGAAGGATTGTTCCGTGATGTATACAATCACGGATAAGGATACGCGGGAAATCGCCCAAGCTAGATTAATCGCAAAAGAACTTGCTAACTTCGTCAGCGCCTTTCGATTACTCTGAAAGAAGAGAAATAGCCTATCTGCAAAATGCTGGTTTGCACGTACGATGATTTGCATCTTATTCGTTTTGTTGATATAAGTACCGTGTTATTCTGATATCAAACCACTTTATAGTAGCGCAAGTCCTCTCGTCTTTCTTGTCCTTGTCAATTCAGTGCCGTGACGTCAATTATTCACGAAAGAAGAATACACAGTTAGACCGCATCCGCGACACAGAAGAAATATTGTCCTGGCAAGTGCGTCGTTATTAAGGCAAGGACCGTGGATAACGGACCTCGTTATATAGCGGAAGCAGGTAGTGCATGCACCACTCTACCGAACATCACGCATATAATGAGCAAACTTTTTTTAAACGATGCTTTAGAAAAATGTGTCTTTTTGTTTTTATGTTTATGTTGTTATCATGACGCCATTTTGTAAGCTTTTCTGTACGTTCCGCACCCATGCTGCTGCACGTTGCTTTTCCTAAGTCTCCAAGGGAAGCGGATGAAGCGTTAGCAGCATGGCAATTACGGTGCCGTTTATCTCAGCAACGCGGAAACCACGCGTTAAACACAATGGCGCTCTTAGGGTACTTGTTCGTTTAAGAGCACGAATATTTCCGGAGGGGAAGGCATCTAGGCTACAGTAGTGAGCGTTGTCGCTCGCAAGAATGTTCTTGTGTAGTTTGACCGGTTAGAGTAATCGCACAGCACGTGCATTATGGCTTCCGAGCAAACCAAGCGTGCCTTCCGTGGAATGTTTTCGTGAGCTAAACCGCACAATGCGGGGAAAAAAATGTTGTTACCACGAATTTATTGAAGCAGTTCTCTTTTATCGTAAGACGTATGGCCATCCTTTTTTATATATACATCGGTGAAATGCATAAAGGAAGAAAGAAGAAAAAAAGTCGCCGTTTCGCCCGGAAGACGAACCATCAATTGTGGTAGCAAATTAGCGGACAACGAGATATACGAAGGAAAGATAATAGCTTTATCGGCTGCATGGACTTGTAAACATAGGCATATTGACTAAATTGACAAGCATAGCGTCACGCGCGCACAAGCAAACATGAACATATCTCACTCGATGACCGCGAAAATTCGATCTCAAAGCGCTGGAGTGAGGAAGCGCGGCAGCGGCATCGAGCGAATCGACCTTTGCGCTGCGTCTCGCGACCCCCCCCCCCCCCTCCCCAACGCGAACTAAGCCGCGAAAACACAGCGAGTGGCGGACTCGGTACCAATCGCAGACGGCTTTCAAGATGCAGCGGCGCTGTAGGGCACGCGCGTCCGCACGGGCCTCCCGCAGTAGAACGCACCCCCTACCATCCCCGCCCCCGGATCCTTGCGCGCGACGGAAGACGGCGCGCTTCCTCCCTGCTTTCCTCGTTTGCGTGCGCAAGATTGAGCCGCGATGGCCGGCATATACTCGCTCGCTTACACTCGCTCATGCAGAACATTGTGCGGGGCCACCATTTCATCACCATTATACTTTACACGAAACCTCACTGCGACGGCGACTGCAGAAATGCGCCTGGCATGTCTATATAGTTTCTATTGCAATAAAAATACAGCACTGTATAACGTGTTGGATTAAACATTGTTAGGAAAAGCATGAATGTTCCAAGACGACCGAAATACGCAGTACGGGCGCTTCCTGTGAAGCACTCGCCCTGTGCTCTTTCGTCGTCTTTCCCCATTCATGCATTTCTTAGCAGTGATTGCGCACTAACTCGCCCAATTCGCCATTTTATTTCAGCAAACTGTTGCGAAGGGTGCACAATGTCATAGGCAGAACAAATACTGCAATATGCTGTCGTAACGAAACGATGAGGACGAATTGATTGACGATAAGTATGCTGTGAACAAAAAAACCCATCCTTTAGCAAAGTGAGCTGTGTGCTCTAAGCTTTTGTTTGTATGCCTCGGAGCCCATAGGAATGCGAAATTATGTGTAAACATGGGCTAACTTTCCACGCTGAAAGGCTAAATTTTGCCGAATAACTAATTCACAGAAGCACGTGTGGTGTGAACAGCCACATCTCGGCATAGAAAAGAAGATCGCTGACAAAGTTGATCGTAAGCTCGTGCTCTAGTGTCTGAACCAACCTAAAAAGGAAAGGGTGAGGGGAGGCTTAACGTTACCTTGGATGCGCACGCAGTAAAATGCTGAAAGTGCAATGCATCTGCCATTTTTCTTAATGTACCACGAAACCTGGCTTCGTTGGGCTCACATAACATAAAAACGAAAGAAATGAAGACAGATTGCAAGAGCACTCGCTTACTGGCGTTTGGGCCACGTAGGAAGGAAAGAATTAGGAGGGACTATGGCGCAATACGATCGAAGCCAAACGTATCCGTCCAACTCGTGATCATCTGATCAGAGCGCGCGGTAGGATTAAGCGCTCCCGCTCTGCCGGCGGAGCTGCGGCAGGGCAGACGAGCAAGTGCGCATTGATTAGAACTACTGGGAACCAAACATTACAGACCGGCACGCTTAGTCTCAAAGGTCACGTATTGGGCCAATACTGCGTAGGAAAAGGACCTCCTCGGTGAGTTTGCCTCCAAGGCTGCCTGTCTGGCGCAATGCTCTCCCTCATAAAGTTTAGATCCTTCCTTAATGGTTTGGGGTGCAGTTTCATGAACATCCGCCGGTGCTTCAGTATGCTTCAGTATGCGTCCTTCATTAGCCACTGTGATGTTTCTGGACGTTGAATCCCAGAATTATCACCTCGAGAATTCCCGTCGGCCTCAATCAGCTTTTACCCACATTATCCTTGAGCGAATTTCAGTATCCCGGTCTGGTTCCTGTGCCCGACGATGTGTGTGTGTGCGTTTTTTCTCTTGTTCACAATTTTAACCAACCATAAGGCTTTATGAATTTTCCAGCGTTCAGTAAACCAATCAGGACCGTGTTCATTGTTTTTACCCTTTTGAGCTTCGAGCAAACAACGGTAACCATTTGGCAAGAGCCTTAACCTCGAGCGCTGTTCTAGTCTGCATGTGGCATTTCACTGTTCTTTTCCTGTTGCTTTATAATGTATATTTCATCATCTTAGGCTTTCGTTCTCTGGCATGTGTCATGTGCATTACACATTATAGCAAGCTCATTCCTTTTCCTTTCGCTCCAATACGAATGAAACAGTATGCCTTTCCCTGTCGCAGCAGCCCAAAGGTTACGGCAGTGCGCTGCGTAGCTTCAGAGCGCGAATTCAATTCCGGGCCTGGCGTCTGCATTTCAATGTGGACAAGATGAGAAAACGCTCGAGTACGTACATTTCAGTTTACCTAAGAAACCGATCTCCAGGTGGTGAAAGTATTTCATGAGTACGCCACTAATGCATGTATCATAAAGAAATATTGTGTTTGGCACTTAAAACAGCAAAATTTATTAAATTTTGATGACTAATTCGAAATAAATAGATAAAGTTAAGTAATAACAGCACATTTTCGATAGATAAAAACAATAAAAATGGCCCCGAGAAAAGACCCTGAAGGGATAGCACGTAGCTATTGATTGCTCAAAAGCTATCGAAAGAAACAAATCTTCAAGTGTCATTCAAGGTGCACAGAAGTCTCTCGAAAGAAATCGCTCGAAAGCCACTTTCATCAATTAACACGTTTTGTCCCGTGGCAGCAGTCGTCGGTATGGCCAATTGGCATGAAGAAATAGTGAGAAAACGAAATATGCGTTCGCGCTGATCAGTGGTAGTTCCTCTGCGTGGTACACCTTGGTCTTTTCACTCGCTTATAGTGGACATAAGGTAAAAACCACGGTTAAAAGAAGACGGTCACTCAGCGGAAAAAAAGTTACGTTGGAAAGGTAAAGAGAAATAGCCCATCGTTATCTCTTCCAAACAAGATCATGGAGCTGTTCTTTCACAGTACAGCACCTTACTTGCTTCGTTTGTGATGGATTTCTTTATATGACGTTTATTTCTCAATCAAACTTAATTCACCACCATCATCATCATCGTCATCATACTGGTTACGCCCACTGCAGGGCAAAGGCCTGTCCCATACTTCAACTGCCCCGGTCATGTACTAACTGTGGCCATGTTGCCCCTGCAAACTTCTTAATCTCATCCGCCCATCTAACTTTCAGCCGCCCCCTCCTATGCTTCCCTTCCCTTGGAATCCAGTCCGTAAACCTTAATGACCATCGGTTATCTTCCCTCCTCATTACATGTCCTGCCCATGCCCCCATTTCTTTTTCTTGATTTCAACTAAGATGTCATTAACTCGCATTTGTTCCCTCACCCAATCTGCTCTTTTCTTATCCCTCAACATTACACCTATCATTCTTCTTTCCATAGCTCGTTGCGTCGTCCTCAATTTAAGTAGAGCCCTTTTCGTAAGCCTCCAGGTTTCTGCCCCGTACGTGAGTACTGGTAAGACACAGCTGCTATACACTTTTCTCTTGAGGGATTATGGCAACCTGCTGTTCATAATCTGAGAATGCCTGTTAAATGCACCCCAGCCCATTCATATTCTTCTGAGTATTTTAGTCTGATGATCCGGATCCACCGTCCCTACCTGTCCTAAGTCGATGTATTCCCTTACCACTTCCAGTGCCTCGCTACCTATCGTAAACTGCTGTTCTCTTCCGAGACTGTTAAACATTACCCTAGTTTTCTGCAGATTAATCTTTAGACCCACCCTCCTTCTTTGCATCTCCAGGTCAGTGAGCATGCATTGCAGTTGGTCCCCTGAGTTACTAAGCAAGGCAATATCATCAGCGAATCGCACATTACTAAGGTATTCTGCGTTAACTCTTATCCCAAATTATTCCCAATCCAGGTCTCTGAATACCTCCTGTAAACACGCTGTGAATAGCATTGGAGAGATGGTATCTCCCCGCCTGACGCCTTTCTTTATTGGGACTTTGTTGCTTTCTTTATGGAGGACTACGGTGGCTGTGGAACCGCTATAAATATATTTCAGTATTTTTACATACGGCTCGTCTACTCCCTGATTCCGCAATGCCTCCATGACTGCTGAGGTTTCGACTGATTCAAACGCTTTCTTAATTAGGCCATACCTACTATGAATGGCTTTTTCTTCTTTCTATTCCCCCTTCTCCTCGCCCCCATTCTAGGGCAGCAAACCCGACGCTTGTCTGGTTAACCTCCCTGCCTTTCATCTCTTTGCTGTATCGCTCTCTCTCTTCCAAAGACATCATTGTGACCGCCTTGTTGTAGCAATGGCACACGCCAGAAGCTGTACTGAACCAATCTGAACCAATCTGAACCAATTCCTTCCAGGTTATTCACCACCAGCACGTAGGTAGCGTTGAATGGGGTCGGAAAATGCCGTCTTGCGTGGGACTTCAAATACGAATGTGCATGGTGGTAATCCATACTGAATAGAACAGTGCAAACGGAAGATGTAATTGTCTATCATCTTGCGTTGGTCTTCCATCTTGCATTGGTATATATATATATATATATATATATATATATATATATATATATATATATCGTTGACGTCACGTGATAGTCATCTGTAGATGTTGTAATTGCGGAAAGAAACGGCGCCGAATTGGAATCGTCTGTCAACAACCAAAAGGTGGTGGCATTGTCGCAAAGCTCCCTCCAAACTTGATGCTATCTTGCACGACAACCGCAAAATGTCAAGCAACGTGTTTTCATTGAACCGCGCCACAAAAAATTTGCTGCCTGTCATTGCTCACCTTGCTCGCACTATGCCATCACAAGCCGAGTCAAGCTGTGGCTGGGTCACGTATAGAGCGCACCATCGATTTCTGTTGGGGTATAATTGAGGCGGTTGTTTGAAAGTGGAACACAAATTGCTTGAACGACACGTGTCATGGCAACAGCAGATTTTGCTTTTATAGCCAGATGTACTTAGGTTTCTGCGCTGTGGTTAGATTAATTGACATCTTAGATGTATATAACTTGACCCTTAAAGACAGTGGTGCGCATCATGTTCATTATTCACACATCAGTCGGAAACTTGCCTTCGCGGAAAGCTGTGCTCGAGGTCAGCATGGTAAACGACTCAAGTGTTCGCCATCATTTAACTGGTAGCCTTTGTAACCAGGTTCGCTCGCGCGCTTGAAATATTTTTTTTTGACTCTTGTTCCTCCAGTGGATTCTGATAATCCCCTCCCCCCCAATTCAGAGCAGCATGTGAGTGACAAGCACGCCGGGGAAAATCTTCGCCTTTCGGTAAAGTGCTTCTTTTCAAAAGTGGCGATGCAAACTGTTCGACTTCGTGGTGCGACACAGTAGCTCGTAATCAACACAGATAAGCGCCTCGGGCAGCCAGGAAATAAAAGCTTTGTTTGCACGGTTTGTCATCTCGCCTTAAGAGAGCGCAGATAAAAGAAACCCGGTGCCCTTCCGCTCTGTGAAGAAGGATGACCAGCGAAAGCTTTGTATGTGGGCCCCTTAATGGCGGACTGCACCTCCTCCCCGGGTCGGCCCGGCATTGCACTATCTTCGGGATCGACGCACGTATGGGGAGTGCTTAACGGCTGCGTCACCTCCGCCGTGGGTCGCTTCGGTATTGCACTATCTTCGGGATCGGTCCATGTATGAGGAGTGCTTAACGCCTGCGTCACCTCCGCCGCGGGTCGGCCCAGTATTGCACCATCTTCGGGATCGGCCCACTTATGGGGAGTTTTGTGTTCACACACGGACGTGATCCTGGGGAACAAGGTCATAACAGCTTCGCTGTAATTAGCTATCAAATCGGTTACGGCTTTGTGATCGTTAATTAATGAATGGAATATTTGCATAATTAATGATGACGACGAACGCGAGAGCAGTGGCAAGAGCGCATTCGCGCGGTGGCGCCTAGGGGCGCGAAGGAGCCAGCTGTGGAAGACGACGACGATGCTGTAGCCAATCCTGATGGTGATTACGCCTGCCTTACGCTGCATTGCGCGTGCTTGCTCAGAACTGCTGAATCGCGCGTAGTGGCTGATATTATACATGGCGTCGCCGCAGCTTTGTCCGCGTCACCGTGTTCTTGTTGCTGCATTATTTTTAGCAGGTACCGCACGCTTTAGCTCAGATGCCGACTCGTTTTCACCCCTGTTTGTTGTACACACAAGTACCAGCGCATGTCTTACGTCATGTGGCAATGTGGCTTTATGCATCTTATGAAACTTTCCCATCTGCATAAGAGGTTACGCCATCGCGAACCAGAATAGCCAATCATACTGAGCTACTGTCGAAACAGCCTAAAGTATTTCTGGGAATAACGATTTTCTTTGCGCCAGGCGACAAGAACATCAGACGGATAACGCAGTATATGGGAACCAGCTTCTTTCTAAGCCTTCAAACGAACGAGAGCTCTAAGGCTGTTATGGGGACATCACGTTGGATACTCAACAGAGATCAAAGCGATCTTTTTATAGGAATGTAGTGTCCTCCGTATATGTCTCGATTGTCTTAGGGTATCGTTCTGGCACACCATTGAAAGGTATTGCGCACTGATTACAACAGGATGGTTTGTTGTTACAAGTTGGCTGGATCGACGCTGTTACCATGGGTAGAATTTGTTTCCTGCGCATCCGTGTACACGCATGAATTTGTAGCCACTATCGTCAGTAATACAACAGCCTATCGTGGGCAGCGAGATAAAATGCTGGGGAACGAAAAGCCGCATTTCTATTTCAATTAGGGTGCTTAGAATGCAAAGTGTAAAAAAAAAAAAAAACTCGCCTCTTAGTTACGGGAACGGAGAGCACTAAAAGCCTTTCTGCTTGATCTTGAACTGAAGTTTAGAATCCTTAAATGTGCGTTGTCGAGAAAAAAAAAAGTGAAGTAGGCCGTACTTTTCTTTTGGCAATTTCACCCGTGTATCTGCCTTGAAATTGCTCGACCTTCACACTTCTGTGATTTCATTTCACGATTATATAACCCACGTTCACATGTTTGTTTAACTTTATTCCACGGACTCCATTTTACCTTGCTTTTTTTAAAGCCTTTTATATTGTGTCGTTGTTTCTGTCTTTTCAATGCAATGACCCTAAAATTTTGAAAGGTTGCACAGTTCTTTGAAAGACTTGCAGCGCCATGAAAAGAAAAGAGGTCAGCGTTGAGTGGACCATGAGCTTCTGAAAGGAGTATCTTAGTTTTCTTTGTTATCCCTGGAGCTCAAGCCATTCCTCTAACGGCACTTTCTGTTTAGAGTTCTCATTTCTCTTTGCTCCGAACGTTCCCGCGTAATGAATCCCGCTCGAGGCCTTCAGTGCCCGTTCAAGGGAGGGGAATTTGACAGAAGAAAACCTAGAGCACGATGGTCTTGAGAACTAATGCTCTTTTATGCAGTTCTCGAAAAAAGCACTTTGCTTTCAAATTTTATTCGTTCTGCCAGTCACACAAGTAGCGTGCCTCTTCTACTGCTGCTTTGTGCAGCACGCACGCGCAGTACTGTTTTCATGTAAGGAATGACTGGCGTTGTTCTACCTGCGTTTAATTTCTGAAATTCAAGTGCCAAACGTACGGTCTTGTTGCAATTTTTTTTTTAAGGTTTGGCTGCTTAAGAAAGTTCTCGTATGTGCTTTGTGGTCGAAACATTTGTCACATCACCTGTTGTTATCCATTTACCGCTAAATAAATATTTGTTTGTCAAGAAACCCGAAGCACAACACTTCCGTTAGCAACACTTCCGTTTTAATACGAATAAATCGCTCATATCATGAATGGAACTTCTAGATTTCTTGTACATAATAACTATTTGACAAAATTAAAAAAGTTTGTAGAATATAGCTGGCGCACGAAGTAGGGCAGTCATGTACAAGGCAAGGTAAAGTATTCACTTTATCATTACGGTTACTTTAGAAAAATAAGAATAGTGTTAATTGCTCGCTTGTGTATGAAGATTTGACAACTCTATTTTAATTATGTACTGGTGCCAAAAAATGCATCACGTTGATTTCGAAACAGTCGTGAAAAAATATAGGATTAGACATGTGTGCTAGTAGCAACAATGATCAAATACCAGTTGAGGCATTTATCACTGGGCTAATATTGAACAATAAATGCGGTGCAACATATTAACAGTCAGAAACTATTCATTAGGGACCATTGTCTCTGGGAAAGGGCTTACCTTAAAAGCAATATTTGAAACCATATTGTTTTGTTATCAATTTGTGCTATTTGTATTTAATTTACTTCTTTACTTGCCATGCCCGTGAACAGTTTTAGTAGTGGTGCACTTCAAAAAGGTAGACCAGAAGTAGGTACACAAAAAGCATTAAAGCAAAAAAAGAACTTATTCCATTAGATACGATTCCAATATTTAATCTTAGGAGAAACGCAGGATTGAAGATGCCAACTTTAGAACGCAATACCTTTTGCCGTGAATTAATAGATAGTGAAGGGCATATGTTGTCACATTACAAACATTAATGTTTTTAGAACTGCGTAAGATCTAGCGCTGAGCTTCGTGAATGATATCCCATGGCGTACAAATTCAAGTACACAAAACACAAGCAAAAAACGTAACCGTAATCCTAGCATCGATGACATACATCAAGGGGCGATAAATTAAATGTATGCAACACTGGGGCTAAGTCATGTTATATCCGATCTGAGAGCTGTCACACAGCAAGCGAAGAAAGCATTCCTGAGCAGTCTTAATTTTTCATTGAGTAGTCAGTCTAACGGAATTTTAAACGGCAGCAGCTAATACTAACCGATATAAAACCAACTAGTGGAACAAAAAAAAAGAGCACGTGTGTAATTTGGAAAGTCCTTTGTCATTCTAGAGATTGTGCCTTGCTTTACGTACGGTATACTGACAACATTCACGACATGTACATGAAACGCCTGCTCAGTACCAAGTGTAACTTTCACGTCGCGCGTACAGGTAGGCCAATACAGAGGTAGGCCAACATGTAAGCGTGGTCAGTAATGTTTAGTTTCAGCTTAAAGAAACAGCAGCTGTCTTAGCAGAACTTCCACGCAGAAGATTCAAGGAACACTATTTATCAATGGTGTGCCTTGCAACGTCTTGCAACCAATCAAAATCATGCATAGAGTTGATCTCCCGAAACAGTTGGATATAGTCTGCAAATAGCAACAGATTGGCATAGTGCACGCACTGTACAAATTTGGTAATAATATGTTATATTCCCCAATCATTTCAATCTTCGAATGTAAACAATTTGAAATTGTGTTCAGAAAAGTAATTAGCTTACTCTCTAGGCATGGTGGCGGTGGATGCTTGCACGCACCCTTGTGGCAAGGTATTTAGAAGGGCGTTCTGTGCATTCATTTTGCGTGCAATAGACTCTCGCGCTTCACGTAACCACAGAAGGGGCGAATAAAAGCAGGCGCAGCTCTAAAGGGCTTAACTATACAACCCTGGCAGCTCAAACTGATATAGCGATGGGCTTCCATAAGGACACCATTGTAAACATCAGCTCTAAATGAGCGCTGCATGCAATTGTCCTTACATTCACAATGGTGGTAATCTTAAACAATGGAGATTTCTACTGCTACATCCACATTGTACACTTTTTGTCTACCCCAGCATGTCGCAGAAGAGCGACGTGAATTATGATAGATAATTCATGAATTCGAATCTTAGCATTGTGCATTTCTACAAAAGTCCATTTCATGGAAGCTTTCAGCAACCCATTGCTGCTGCTAGATTTCCCGCATTTTATGGTAAGCAGAGCTTACACTTAACGGGATTGTTGCGTTATTTTTTTTTTTTTGAGCTTATTGGTCTCCGTTTGCATGGGGCCATTGTCCGGAAATCCTGACATGGGTTTTATTGGCGCAAGGGCCAGATATGGCCAAAGAACGCTTAGCAAAAGATAATAATGGAAGAACCGATGGTGGAACATCACAAACGTCTGGGTTGTGAATCAAGATGCGAATGGTACATGCAACTTGGCTGTAGAGAGGCCTAAAATTAGTACCTGTGAAGTATGTAAAATGTACAAGTATTAAAACAAAGGCGATGATTAGGGGTGTATGCTATGAACATAAAAGTTTTGTTATCAACGAATTATGTGCTAAACGAGTGAGTAACCGTAGCACGAATACCACAGCGTGAGACCTTGAACGCAAGGGCTGGAGGCATGTGCTTTCCAAAAAATGCTATCGCAGCAGCAGCCTCTAGTGAGACGATGTGCTACGTATACCCTGGTCTGATAACGTGCAATGTGCCAACATCTCGTAAGAATGATAAACTTACTTATTGTCAAATAATTGTTCAATGTCTGCTTACTCGCACTGTTGCAGTTTCTATAACAAAACCAGAAGCATGAAGGAAAACGAAACACTGGGAGGGTGCTACCACAATGATTGCAGAGCACTTGAGCTTGAAGGCAACATGAAGCGGCTTTGCCAAAATGAGCAGGTAAAAAATTATGGGGTTTTACGTGCCAAAACCACTTTCTGATTATGAGGCACGCCGTAGTGGGGGACTTCGGAAATTTCGACCACCTGGGGTTCTTTAACGTGCACCTAAATCTAAGTACACGGGCGTTTTCGCATTTCGCCCCCATCGAAATGAGGCCGCCGTGGCCGGGATTCGATCCCGTGACCTCGTGCTCAGCAGCCTAACACCATAGCCACAAAATGAGCAGGTAAGCAGCTATCACGTTTCCTGCATAATTCAGCCGATATTATTGAGCTCAACCGGCACAGTGTCCAGTGCTTCAAAAACATGATCGCTGTAACTGCTAACGTGTATTGGACAGGTTTAGACAGAATGCGGAAATTTACCACGTACACTCTATAAAAAAATCCACGCTTATCTAAGAATGCGTTTGCAGTTTTTTTTTACACGCCTAATATAATTGTGATATTTCGTCACGCTCACCAATCACGCCTGCTAGGAGTGATCAGCAACCTCTCTTCACGCTTAGCAGACGTGATAACGACTCTTGTTCCCACGCCTATTATGGCGTTACCAATCTCCACGCTTAGAGTGGGTTCCCAGGGGGCAATGGTGATGGACTGAGGAGCATTCCCCATCCCCCTCGCCCCTTCTCTGCATGCGTTGGAAGCAACGAAGAAGCACCGGCCCTTGTCGGCTTGGGCGCTCGGGTCGCTTCTCTGAAGCGAACTTTGCTCCACCAAGATCATAGCAGCTCTCTTCTCTAACTTCTGCTTCGACGGCGCAGACTGTGACGAACCAAGACGCCATGACAGTGGCAGCATGCCGGAGAAGTAGAAGCTGAGCATGCTGCAGAGAGATGGCGCAAGATGCTCCCGCCGGTGACACTGCAACTAATCCGCTAAGAAGAGGCTTGCCAAATCGCTCGAAGATTTCAACCACGCAAAGGAGTGTAAAACGTAAACAAGCCCCTCGGTATCTCCTTGCACAAAAGAACGAACGCCCATCAACCGGGCTCAGCGGTGCCGCGCGTTTGAAGGTAGCAAGCCAAAAAATCCTTGAAGGTAGGATAGGGACATCAGGACAGGATTTCCCGCATTAAAATCATCATGCTATTTCACTCTTTCTCAGATTGTTGGCCCAAAATACCCGATCAAATGATTTTTCACTGGCCTCTTTCTCTAAGGAAGACGAATATTGTTGGCAGCGAAAAAGTATTGCACACATATTTCTTCCTAGGGTAAATCTTTCATTCATAATATCCATTCCCAGAAAAAATGTTACAATGGAATGTTGATGCTAAAAACAACGCTTACAGAGCTAGAGCGTTTTCAGATCGCTGAGAAACCGCAAGTCTTTACATGAGTTTGATTTAAAGGCGCAACGCAGCGAACTAGTTCCTTTATCTTGTTTGCGCCCGTGATATTTCCTTGCTTGTTCCCGGATTTAAGTTGATTGCATAAAAATGGGCATATGCCACCGGATAAGTTACATATTACATATACCATAAAGGCATAGGCACATCACTATGTTAGAGATGTGTCGTCCCTATTCTCAATGCTTTCCTGCTCAGAGCCGCAATTGATGTGCCTTGTTTCCCCTAAGACAATACATTGTCTTATAAGGTCACTTAGTGCGATCAGAAAAAAACAACAACAAGGAAATATGTCAGTACCCAAAGTATAATTCTTTAAAGGTGAAAACATGTATCTTTCAGACTAAATGTGGTAATGAAGACCGCTTGCTTTTTTACTGCTTTAACACTTATTGCACTTCTTCCGACATTTCTACTATTGGCTTCTCTTAATATGTTGCGGTATCAAAGATTTTAGAAGTGGGCGATAGGGGAAAGATGTTCAAATGACCGCAGTAATGAGAGCATGCATTGCAAGCCTGAGTTCCAAGCACGCTTCTAAAGCGACGTATGAAGGCTCAGAAAATTTCAGTATTTTTGAAAAGATCAGTAGGAACTTTTTTCATTTTTGTTCATCTTCATCAATCCTACCGACAGATATATATTCCCTTTCAAATGTGGCCTCAAAAACAAAAGAACAATGTGCAAAACGCATTTAAATGAGACACATAGCTGTAACTGATTTTATTCCGTCATGCTCTTCATTAAAACAAAGTTTAAAAATTCGAACACAACTGGCAACGCTTTCGATAAAACCTTTTAATATCTAAGCAAAAATGAGTTACAAAAACGTAGTTACGCTTAATTCCCAATCCGATGGACATTGAAATTTTGAAAAGAATGACATTCTGCGTCAACTTATCACATGTGAACTCTCACTGCAGGCATAGATATGCTTGCAGCTGGAAATCAAGAGCTGGAACGGGCCGAGTATATCCCTGTTCATTGAAGACAGTCACACTTCCTCTCTTTAAAGCCCAAAATGTAGAATATGCGGAGCTGCACTAGATAGATATCTTAATTCAGAGTGCAATTTAGGTTGCCATTGAGGTTGCAAACATACTGCGTACTAAATTGTTTGTTCGCAGTATGCTTAAAAAAATGTTGCACGTGTGGTTACAACCTCACGTGAAGTGGTTCAGAGACGCTGGTCACCGTCAGTCGACAAACATGTCAGCAAATTATGAATCCTCACTTTATCGGAACCGGCATGCTATGTGCGGCATACGTAGCAACTACACGCATAGACGGCATACCGCAGTGATGCGCCACTAACACAGTTTTAAATCCTGAGAAGAAGCATGGTGCAAAAATGCAGGGTTACCACCCTTGCCCGACGAGAAACGGCAGCGGGCACAGAGAGAACGGTGAGCTGGTGAATATCGAATAAAAACAACAGAAATCGTGGGAATCTGGTACTTCGATCAGCACAATAAGCTGAACAATTCAGGAAAATTGAACAGCCCGGCGTTAAAACTTGTTAAGAAAGCACGAGGCTGACTGCTCTCTATTTCGATCAACGCTACTGCTCGCGTAAAAGGTTCTCGCTTTTCAATACATATACTATTACGGCAAATTTTGTGCCCCACACCATACAACCACATACCGAAAATCATGCCAAATTGGCAGTTAGCCTCTATTTAATAAAAGCGAACAATAACTAATGTTCTTACCTGTATAGTTCAAATGGCCATGAATAGCAGGTGAGGGATCGCAACATATCCATTATCCATATCGAAATGCAGCTTTGGAGCCTTCAGACCACATTGGGTTCTCTCTCGTAAACTCTCGTAAACACGGTACCGTGCACAATGTATGCATCCTCCACCCACGTTGTACGCCATGAATGTCTGTAGAAGTGATCATGGTGATGCGCACCAGCTCTGACAATTGGACCGGAAGCTCTGTGCTGCAACGAACGAACGTCGATCGTGGCAGTCCGCCGGAAAATCCACACCAAAAATGGCCGAGCGCAGCCTTCAAAAAAACCACGGCCTCCTTCAGCCCACCCAAGAAAGGTTTCGCATTCCCCGCAGGGCAGTGAGAAGACGCAGAGCGTTGTTTTCCCTCACCCACGCTCCGCGCAGACTACCTGATATGTCAAGGATCCCCTATTTGGATTTTTATAAGCGTGATGGAGAGTTTCCGCGCGAGCGCTCCGCGGCGTGTTAAGCTTGAGATATGTATTTCTCGGGCGTGCGCAGCTTGCTCACGCTCGCACAAGGCAGAACCATGGGATGCAGTCTTCCCCTCATGCTCACGCTTTTCTCACGTTAACCCCACCCCTTATGTAAAATCCCCTGCAGGGGGTCTTTAAGGAAATAAAGATGAAATGAAATGAAAGGAACGTCACGCTTATTTTCGGTCATGTGTTGCTTGAAAGTTCATTCGCGCCTCATTTACATGCGCGTCACGCCTAAAGCTGGAGTCTAGCGTGAAATTAAGCGTGGAAATTTTTAGAATGTTTTGCAGGTTTACGATAGAAAAATGCACATTTTGAACACCTGCTACAGAACTGAGCAGAAGAACTTTGCAACGAAGAACTTTGCAACGCTGGCCTAATACCCACAGCATACTTTATAGTTCTTCGTCGTGCCTCAGTTACGAAGGCAAGGCGCCTCACTGTCGTGCCATGATACGGTCAAGTTAAAATTGCCTGAGAAGGAAACGAGTGACATACCTCCCCCCCCCCTCCCCCGCATGCAAATAAAAAAAAGTCTACAGGTAGGCGAATATCCACTTTTTCGAACAGGAATTGAATACAAGTAGTAAGTATCGAATATCTACTGGAATACTGAATAGATAAACTCAGAAACATATATTTACATTAGCAATTTTTATTTCCGTATGTTTAGGTACCACCCCTGTGTACTGAACATATAGTGCTAATCAGACAGCTTTCACTACAGAAAAAAAGTTAGTTTTAAACGCAACAGCAATAAATATCATTAAATTTACAGCGGAGACCATCCTCGATGAATATCGAAGTCTATACGGAGCACGTTGTCTCTCCTACACGTGGCGCAAAGCACGAACTCACGTACTCGGCGGAAAACGCTCGGTCGATGGCCGCCACATGCGCGGGCCGCAACTACCCGACTAAGTACCATTGGAGCCAGAGGCCGTCGGGGACGCTGCGCGCCGAACCAAATAAATTTGCCTTCGACGAAGTGCTCTTGAAAGTACGCGCCCGCATCCCGCAAGCGCCAGCCCTCCAATCGGCGCCAGCCTTCTTCGGCCACGCGATCACTTCGCATGTTGCTTGAACTCCACGAGTGCACGAACTCCACGAACTCCACCTCGCCAGCCCGTCACTTCGCTTCCGGCATCGCCTCTTCAGGAGGTGCGCATCGCATTCCTCTGAGCATTCTAAACCGCCGCCTCACATTCTAAACAAGAGAGAGAGAGAAAAGGATGCACAGAAAGGCAGGGATGTTACCCAGAGGCAGTTCCGGTTGGCTACCCTGCACGGGAGGAAGGATGAAGGGGGATAAAAAGAGAAGGAGAGCGGAAGGGCGAGATAGAGAGAAAGAGAGACGGAGCACAAACAAACCGCGCACACTACAGAGTGGCAGGGGGCGGCGTTCTTAAGGTCTATCGCGAAGCCCCGCAGACCGCAGGAACCCTAATAATGCGAGTAAGGCCTTCAGCGAGGACGTTCTGTGGCAGTACCGACCTGAAGCTTGGAGTTATGATAGTGGGCGATTGTCCAGCTGGTCCAGTACTCTGCACAGCACTTGTCTCTGGGCACTATATCGCGGGCAGACACTATTTGTAAGTGAACGCAATGATGTGCGCGTTTGACACATTGGGAAGCAAATTTACGCGACCCAATCATCCGGGCTACACCTATAGCCTTGCTGCTACAGGAATGAGGCACAGAAAGAAAGAAAGCTAAGCCGACATTGTTGGTCCCTGTTTGGTAAATGAGGAATATTATTGGATGAACTTTACGGCTTAATACGTTGAAAAGTGCCAACACTGAATATTTCTGAGAAAGAAAGTTTCGCAGCATGACTGATCATCTAAGATATGAATAAATGTGTTGAAGGGGAAGTAAGCAAGAGTATGCTTAAGATCAAAACAAGAGAAATAAGTTTGCCGAGGAACACCACTATAAAAGGCGCTATAAAGTTTGACAGCTACAAAGCTGTTTAATCCAGTGCTGCAGAATCATGCGGAAGATGGTCCAATATGATCATCCTAGAAATTTTCGAAGGCCTATTTTGAGAAAGTGAAAAAAATTAAAGAAAAAAAGAAACGTTATTTCCATACATTGCCGCGAAATGCGCAACATTTAGGTTATCATGACCGTTAATAAACTATGCCACATGTATACAGAATTGTTATATTGAGCAATGTAATGCAGAATGGTGTTCAAGGACACCACATAGCGTGCAGATTACAACGTTAGAAACAAAGAGATGAACCCTTTTATATTGTTATAAAGTACAATAAGTACAATACCTTCACAACAGAGTATTTCTCCACCGTCGGCTTCATTTTTTTTAACTAATGGAGCATTGAACTTTCGGCAAATACTGGGCGAAAAGGTAATGAAACAAACGTTCCCTCATTTTTACAAGTCATCATACAACATATCCATTCGCGCCGCTTTCGATTGAGCCCTTGTGTCATTGGACGCGTAATGAGCATACGTAGGTTTGTGTACCACCTGCGATCACTTGTTTTTTCATCCACCTTCATTTCCATTAATTTATCATTCACTTAACTCAACTAGTGAGGACCATTCTGCCTATGTTGTCATTGATGTCCTTGTTTGTTGACTTCTCATGATATGGTTAATAAAAATCAGGCCCCTCGGTTTCATTTCTTCCCGTTCATTTCATTACGAGCGTCCAGAATCCGGTAACAATGATGCCTTCAGGTAGCATGTATGAGTTTACTGAGGTGTTGCCGCCACCCAAATAGATAATGTACTCCAGACGCCTGCGGCAAAAGAGTATGTTCCACATACGCCTCCAAGGTTTGTGATTAGTTGCGCTGGCTAACACTCCAAGGCTTAGTTCTAGTAGTAAAACATGAATACCCCAGAAAGTGGATGGGAAAACGGCGCTGCAGTAGTAAGAGCATCAGCGCTGCAATTGGTAAGATCACCGCACGCGCAATGCGAAGATGTGGGTTCGTATCCCACCTGCGGCCCGTTGTCTTTTCATTCACTTTAATTTCCATTAATGAATTATTTCTTAAACTGAATTGGTAAGTTCAAGTAATTTTCCTATCTTGTCCTCGGCGTCCGTTCATTTGTTCGCTTCTTGTATACAGTGTTGTGTTTTTGAAAGAGACGGACTTAGACGAGCGGCTGTGACAGGGATGTCACGTACGACGCAAGTGACGGAATGTAAGTGACGACGTGCGTGTTCTGCTATGTGCTCTCTCTCTCTCCTCCCCACTTTTCATCCCCCCTTCCCATCTCGCTCCCATGTGTAGGGTAGCAAACCGGTTGAGCTAGACTGGTTGACCTCCCTGCCTTTCCTTCTCCACTTTTTCCTTCCTTCTTTCACCCTATACCCGTACAGAATTAGGCAATCGTCCCTTGGCTCACCTTCTCAGACAGGACGGCTGATTTAATATTTGTTCCTTGAATAATTGACCTGAGAGATATTATACCTAGGTGGATGATTCCCTAAATTAGCAACTAGTCTTACGTGCGTTTGCCTAATAGCAAATACTAAACCTTTGTCCAAAGCAGCACAATCGTTCGAGGAAAAAGCAACACGTTTTAAGAGGAAGCTTTAGCTCGGGTGCCCTTATCTAAATACATGTAAAAGGAGAATTGGTTTTTCTCGCAACCACTGCGCCCAATTTGACGAGGCTTGTTGCATTAAAAGAAAAACTTAGAATCTAGTGACTGTTTGTTTCGAATTGTTGTTTTAGGTCGTCAATTTTTAATAAAAATTGGCAACAATTGAAAATGTTCAATAAACAAAACTATCTAGTTTACATCTCAGCAACTAAGCAACGAAATATAATAATACAATTCTGTGAATCTCATGTAATAGTCCATCTAAAGCGGACAAAATAATAACACATGAATCTCAAAAAGAATAAGTAATATGGAAATACAGGTTTT